>NC_132933.1:50646247-50946247 GCF_047675955.1 Chlorocebus sabaeus
AAAACACACTTCAGGATAGTATTCAGGAGAACTTCCCCAACCTAGCAAGATAGGCCAACATGCAAATTCAGGAAATACAGAGAACTCCACCAGAAGAGATACTCCACAAGAAGATCAACCCCAAGACACATAATCATCAGAGTCTCCAAGGTTGACATGAAAAAAAAACCGTTAAGGGGAGCCAGAGAGAAAGACCAGGTCACCTACAAAGGGAAGCCCATCAGACTAACAGTGGACTTCTTAGCAGAAACTCTACAAGTCAGAAGAGATTGGGGAAGCTCATCAGACTAACAGTGGACCTCTCAGCGAAACTCTACAAGCCAGAAGAGATTGCGGAAGCCCATCAGACTAACAGTGAACCTCTCAGCAGAAACTCTACAAGCCAGAAGTGATTGGAGGCCAATATTCAACATTCTTAAATAAAAGAATCTCAATCCAGAATTTCATATCCAGTCAAACTAAGCTTCAGAAATGAAGGAGAAATAAAATCCTTCCCAGAGAAACAAATGCTGAGGGATTTTGTTACCACCAGGACTGCCCTGCAAGAGCTCCTGAAAGAAGCACTAAATATGGAAAGGAAAAACCGGTATCAGGCACTGCAAAAACACACCAAAATATAAAGACCAATGACACTACAAAGAAACTGCATCAACGAGTGCGCAAAATAACCAAATAGCATCATGATGACAGGATCAAATTCACACATAACAATACTAACCTTAAATGTAAATTGGCTAAATGCCCCAATTAAAAGACATAGACTGCCAAATTGGATAGAGTCAAGACCTATCGATATCCTGTATTCAGGAGACATGTCTCACGGGCAAAGACACACAGAGGCTCAAAGGGATGGAGGAAAATTTACCAAGCAAATGGAAAGTTAAAAAAAAAAAAAAAAAAGGCAAGTAGAAGTTGCAATCCTAGTCTCTGACAAAACTGACTTTAAACCAACAAAGATCAAAGAACACAAAGAAGGGCATTACGTAATGGTAAAGGGAGCAATTCAACAAGAGCCAACTATTCTGAATATATATGCACCCAATACAGGAGCACCCTGATTCATAAAACAAGCTGTCAGAGATCTACAAAGAGACTTAGACTCCCACACAATAATAGTGGGAGACTTTAACACCCCATTGTCAATATTAGAGCAACGAGACAGAAAATTAACAAGGATTTTCAGGACTCGAACTGAGCTCTGGATCAAGTGGACCTAGTACACATTTACAGAACTCTCCACCCCAAATCAACAGGATACACATTATTCTCAGTGCCACATGGCACTTATTCTAAAATCAACCACAAAATTCGAAATAAAACACTCCTTAGCAAATGCAAAAGAACTGAAATCATAACAAACAGTCTCTCAGACCACAGAGCAATCAAATTAGAACTCAGGATTAAGAAACTCAATCAAAACCACACAACTATGTGGAAATTGAACAACTTGCTCCTGAATGACTGGGTAAATCATGAAATTAAGGGGAAATAAAGAAGTTCTTTGAAACCAATGAGAACAAAGAGACAACATACCAGAATCTCTTGGACACAGCTAAAGCAGTGTTAAGAGGTAAATTTATAGCACGAAATGCCCACATCAGAAAGCTAGAAAGATCTCAAATCAACACCCCAACATCACAATTGAAAGAGCTAGAGGCAAGGGCGAACTAATCCAAAAGCTAGCAGAAGACAAGAGATAACTAAAGTCAGAGAAAACTTGAAGAAGATAGAGACATGAAAAATCCTTCAAAAACCAAATGAATCCAGGAGCTGGTTTTTTGAAAAAATTAACAAAATAGATAGACCACTAGCTAGACAAGAAGAAGAGAGAGAAGAATCAAACAGAGACAATAAAAGTTGATAAAGGGATATCACCACTGACCTCACAGAAATACAAACTACCATCAGAGAATCCTATAAACACCTCTACGCAAATAAACCAGAAAATCTAGAAGAAATGGATAAATTCCTGGACACATACATCTTCCCAAGACTAAACCAGGAAGAAGTTGAATCCCTGAATAGACCAATAACAAGCTTCGAAATTGAGGCAGTAATTAATAGCCTACCAACCAAAAAAAGCCCAGGACCAGACAGAGTCACAGTTGAATTCTACCAGAAATACAAAGAGGAGTTGGTACTATTTCTTCTGAAACTATTCCAAACAATTGAAAAGGAAGGACTCCTCCCTAACTCATTTTATGATGCCAGCATCATCCTGATACTAAACCTGGCAGAGACAGAACAAAAAAACAAAACTTCAGGATAATATCCCTGATGAACATTGATGTAAAAATCCTCAATAAAATACTGGCAATCTGAATCCAGCAGCCCATCAAAAAACATATCCACCATGATCAAGTCAGCTTCATCCCTGGGATGCAAGGCTGGTTCAACATACACAAATCAATAAATGGAATCCATCACATAACCAGAACCAAAGACAAAAACCATATGATTATCTCAATAAATGCAGAAAAGGCCTTTGATAAAATTTGACATCCCTTCATGTCAAAAACTCTCAATAAACTAGTTATTGATGGAACATATATTAAAATAATAAGTGCTATTTATGACAAACCCACAGCCAATATCATAATGAATGGGCAAAAGCTGGAAGCACTCCCTTTGAAAACTGGTACAAGGCAAGAATGCCCTTTCTCAAAACTCCTATTCAACATAGTATTGGAAGTTCTGGCCAGGGCAATCAGGCAAGAGAAAGAAATAAAGTGTATTCAAATAGGAAGAGAGGAAGTCAAGTTGTCTCTGTTTGCAGAAGACGTGATTTTATATTTAGAAAACCCCATCATTTCTGCCCAAAAACTGCTTGAACTGATAAGCAACTTTAGCAAAGTCTTAGGATATAAAATCAATGTGCAAAAATAACATTTCTTTACAACAACAATAGGCAAGCACAGAGCCAAATCGTGAATGAACTCCCATTCACAATCGCTATAAAGAGAATAAAATACCTAGGAATACAGCTAACAAGGGATGTGAAGGAACTCTTCAAGGAGAACTACAAACCACTGCTCAAGGAAATAAGAAAGGACACAAATAAATGGAAAAACATTCCATCTTCATGGATAGGAAGAATCAATATCGCTAAAATGGTCGTACTGCCCAAAGTAATTTATAGATTCAATGGTATTTCCATCAAACTACCATTGACGTTCCTCACAGAATTAGAAGAAAAAACTACTTTAAATTTCATTTGGAATCAAAGAAGACCCTGTATAGCCAAGACAATCCTAAGCAAAAAGAACAAAGCTAGAGGCACCACACTACCTGACTTCAAACTATACTACAAGGCTACAGTAACCAAAACAGCATGGTACTGTTACCAAAACAGATATATAGACCAATAGAACGGAACAGAGACCTCAGAAATAACACCACACATCTACAATATTCTGATCTTTGACAAACCTGATAAAAACAAGCAATGGGGAAAGGATCTCCTATTAGCAAATGGTGCGGGGAAAACAGGCTAGCCATATGCAGAAAACTGAAACTGGACCCCTTCCTTACACATTATACAAAAATTAACTCAAACTGGATTAAAGAATTAAATGTAATATCCCAAACCGTAAAAACTCTGGGAGAAAATCTAGGCAATGCCATTCAGGACATAGGCATGGGCAAAGACTTCATGACAAAAATGCCAAAAGCAATAGCAACAAAAGCCAAAATTGACAAATGGGATCTAATTAAACCAAAGAACTTCTGCACAGCAAAAAGAAACTATCATAAGAGTGAACAGGCAACCTACAGAATGGGAGAAAAATTTTGTAATCTACCCATCTGACAAGTGTTTAATATCCAGAATTTACAAGGAACTTAAACATATTTACAAGAAAAAGACAACCCCATCAAAAAGTGGGCAAAGGATATGAACAGACACTTTCAAAAGAAGACATTTACACAGCCAACAAACATATGAATAAAAGCTCAACATCACCTATCATCAGAGAAATGCAAATCAAAACCACAATGAGATACCATCTCACACCAGAGTGGTGATTATTAAAAAGTCAGGAAACAATAGATGCTGGCGAGACTGTGGAGAAATAGGAACTCTTTTACACTGTTGGTGGGAATGTAAATTAGTTCAACCATTGTGGAAGACAGTGTGGTGATTTCTCAAGGATCTAGAACCAGAAATGCCATTTGACCCAACAATCCCATTACTGGGTATATATTCAAAGGAATATAAATCATTCTACTATGAAGACACATGCACATATATGTCTACTGCAGTTATTTACAATAGCAAAGACATAGAACCAATTCAAATGCTCATCAATGATAGACTGGATAAAGAAAACGTGGTAAATATACACCATGGAACACTATGCAGCCCTAAAAAGGAATGAGATCATGTACTTTGCAGGGACATGGATGAAGTTGGAAGCCATCATCCTCAGCAAATAATGCAGGAACAGAAAACCAAACACTACATGTTCTTACTCATAAGTGGGAGTTGAACATTGAGAACTCATGGACACAGAGAAGGGAACAACACACACCAGGGTCTGTTGGGAGGTGGGGGTGTGAGGGGAGGGAATTTAGAGGACGGGTCAATAGGTGCAGGAAATCACCATGGCACATGCATACCTATGTAACAACCTATGTAACAAACCTGCACATTCTGCACATGTATCCCATTTTTTGTTAGAAGAAATAAAGAAAAAAAATTAACATTATTACATCTGTGTTTCTCTCTGTATGTACTTTTAAAGTACTTGTGACATTGAGTTACAGGGCTTTGACTCCTGGGTCTAAAAAGGACACCAAGTCCTGCTAAATTTTAAACACTGACAGCAGTTAAAGCCCCATCTTCAGGCCTGGTAGAAGATGTCAATCAAAATAAATGGCATTCCTGAAACACAGGGCCAGAAATTAGAGATATTCAACTCCTCAAGGCCCAGGGACTACTGCAGAAGAGGTGGGCATGTGAGATTTTAAGGGCCGATTTTGAGACATAAAATAAGTTCAGTTTCCCTATAAATTAATCATTAATGTCAAAGGCACACTGATGCAAGACCAGCATATGGGCCCATGTCAGATTTAACAAGGTTTTCTTGAAGCATTAACTGACTCCTAAATAGAGGTTGTAAAGGTTATGAAAGGATTATGGAAGTTATATCTTACGGTCAAAATTAAAATTTTATAGACTACAAAATTTTGAAAAACTTAATTGGCTTCATGTTCTTTTTATTAGGGCTTATTATTTGGAAAATCAAGTCTTTTCTATCAAAGAATGAAGGCTTTCACCTTTTTTTTTTTTTGTAAATACTTGAGTTATCACTTTGATCAAATGAATGACTTATTTTACAATGACCTGTGATGTCAAGTGTTTTAACCCTTTGATATTTGACAAACTTTCCAAAATCAAATTATAAATTATATCTTTTTCTGATCTAATTAATCCTTTGAGATATTAGTTTTCCTAAAGTCCAAAAATGAAATAATTTGGTTTATTTGGTGTAAAAATTATACAGGAAACAGTGTCATATATGAAAAGGTATTTGGTTTTCTTTAGGATGTATTTGTATAAATGTTATTGGTATGTGTTCCAAAATCACGGGAAACTCCTACAATTCTGATATGACTTAGTGTATATTATCAGTAATAATTATAATTGTTATGTTAAATTACTGTATGCCACAGAGGTAACAAATTTCCTTGTCAACTGTGTCTTTGACTACGGCTGCCCTAAAACCTTTTGTCATTCACAGACAACTGTCTTGTTTGATCCTCCTTAGAAGGTGGTTTTATAATCAGCTATAGAACTGTGTAACAGGTGTTGTTAAATGCTGGTTTCTGATAACTTTGGAGTTTGTGACATTAGAATAGAGGAAAAAACTTTCAGGACTCTCATGAAGACCTGAAATGTTCATGAATATCAAGCAGAACAGGAGTTAACTCTGTAAACTGAACTAATAGAAGACGAAAGTAAACCTTTTAACTTTTTGGTTAAAACATTGCTAATCCTTTGTTTTGTTTTTCAGAGTCAAGAAAACTTTTAAGCTAGTTACAGCTTGTGACAATTGGGTAAAGTATACTCCTGTGAACAAAAATTTGAAGCATATTTCTCTCTACCTAATTTTTCCAGAATTTGGAAACTATTTGTGAGTATTCTTAACTTATGACAATACAGTTATTTGCATAAGTGCAATAAGAATCTGTTTTCATGTGTAACAGGACACAATTGAAGAAACTGGTTATTCTACCAAGGCTTTGACTGGAATGGCATGCTATCCTTTAAGGCATCAAACCTAATTTATGGAGCCAATTAACAGCCCCTTGGAAAAAGTAGCCTCTTACCTTTGTCTGCACAGCTCTGTACAGGGTTCCTAACCTGTGGCAAGTAAAGAATGTCACTTTCTCACAGGCCCAGGAGTCCCAAGTGTATCTTGGAACCTCAAGAGGAGAGGAAATTCACCCAGCTCACAGGAATTTGGTGGCACAAATCCATGGCTGGGCTCGGCTTTAGAAAAGTCTTATCTGAGATTCCTTCTATGGAACAAAGTACCATTGGAGTCAATTTAAAAGTCTATGTAAAAAATAATTATTCTTGCTGCATTGTATACAAATAATTAGGTCAAGTATAATAAAGCAAACCAGTCCTACCATAATTTGTCTTTAGTAAAAATGGGAAACTGGAGAGAGAAAAATGGTTTCAAAACTATAGTACACCTGTTGTTAGATTCTAATCTTGCCTAATGTTTTTCAATTTTATTATTTTCTACTGCTTGGATCGAATTCTAATTTTTCTGGGCTACAAGTCTTCAAAATAATGTTTTCAACTTTCTTTTCCTTTTTCCCCCCATTTTTCCTAATTTTGAGTCACTGAAACTAAGCTGTGCTTTCATATAGCCCTGTGAACTGAAGCTAGACAACTTAAACTACAGCAAAAATAACAGCAACCTATTTACATACATAAGCCACCTTCATACCAGCCTACTGATGTATGGACTTCAGAGTAACGTTGCCTATATTGATTTTCCAAGTTCGTTCTTTCGTTTGTTGTTGTTTTTCTCCCTTCCTCCCCCTATTTTTTCTTCATAGGACATGAGACTTCACAACCTGCTAAAAATGAGTTTTTCCTAATAAATCAGGACCTACCTGTCTAGGAATAAACCATGCTAGCCACGAGAGATCAGACAAAACCTGGGACGAGAGACTCATTTTCTTCTAAAATGCTTTCTCCAAAAGATTTTTAAAAAGAAAATGTGTCGGGGGGTGGGAGTGGGGGGAATGTGAAAGGAAAATATCTTGGGCCCCCAAAGTCACTAAGCTAAAGAGAAAATTCAATCTGGGAACTGCTTAAGGTAAACCTGCCTCCCATTCTATTCAAAGTCATCCCTCTGCTCACTAAGATAAATGCATATCTGATTGCTTCCTTTGGAAAGGCAAACCAGAAACTCAAAAAAAAAAAAAAAAAAAAAATGCAACCAATTTTCTCTCACCTACCTGAGACCTGGAAGCCCCTTCCCTGCTTCAAATTGTCCTGCTTTTGTTTAGAGTTGTCCCATCTTTCCGGACCAAACCAATGTTCATTTTACATATGTTGATTGATGTTTCATGTCTCCCTAAAATGTATAAAACCAAGTTGTGCTCTGACCACCCTGGGCACATGTCATCAGGACCTCCTGAGGCTGTGTCATGAGCACACATCCTCAACCTTGGCAAAATAAACTTTCTAAATTACCTGAGATTTGTCTCAAATTTTGAGGATTCACAGTAGAAAGAATGTTTTAAATTTCTGAGCTGTCATTTTGTTTTTATGTTAATGTTTGTTGGAAACATGGTTAATGATGTAGGATAGATTAATTGTATATAAAAGTATGGGTTGAGTAACACTATAATAGCTTTAAATGTTGCCATGATGATGGTGTGGTTTTTGTTAGTTCTTGAATAATAATTCATTTGAGAAGAAATCCTGTAAGTGGGGGTAGACCTAAGGATAAAAGGGTAGTAAGGATTATGGAAGTTATTAATGGTAGCTTATTCCATATGTGTGATAGCGATAGGGTTGTGGTGTTTGTATTTAAGCTAAATATTATGAATATGGTGAGTATTAGGATTACATAAATTAGTAAATTTAGAATTATTGCGGAAGGGCTATAAAAGGAGATAGTTGTTTTTCAGCCTATGTGTGCAATTGATGTGTAGGCTAAGATTTTTCAAAGTTTTGTCTGATTAAGTCCTCCTCACCCTCTTACTAGAACAGACAGCATAGCAATTGTTAGCATTATATTTAGATCAACTGATGATGATACCTGAAACATAATTGAAATTGGTGCTAGTTGTCAATCAAGAAAAATGAGGAGACAAGTCTCAATCATTTTAGGAAGTTTATTTGCCAAAGTCAAGGATGTGCACCCAAGAAACAGGTCAATGCCTTTCTCCTAGGATGATTTTGAGGGCTCCAAATTTAAAGGGAAAAGGGCAGGGTATTGAGAAGTACACAATTTTCATGTAAGAGGGGGATAGGGAAAAACAGTCATTCATGCCTTTGTCTGGCTCAGTGAATCTGCATTTTTACTTAAGATGACACAGACAAATGGGGCAGAGGAAAAATGCAGGGAATCTGTACTTTTACATAAGATAACAGAGGCAAAATGGGACAGGGGAACAATCAGATATGCATTTGTGTCAGGTGGGCAGGGGAGTGACTGCACTTGTCAATTAACTATCAATTTACATTGTCATGGTGAAATTTTAACAGAAACACCTTAGGGTAAAGATCTTGGAGCTCACTAGGAATTTCCTTGTGGGCAAAATATGGGGGAGGCGTGTAGCTTTTCATCTTGTAGTCATCTTATTTAGGAATCAAAAGAGGGAGACAGTTTTGAGTGACCCAGTTCCCAGCTTAACTTTTCCCTTTGGCTTAATGAGCTTGGGGTCCCAAGATTTATTTTCCTTTCACATTGTCATCATGTCAGTAGAATTACAACTGATGTTAGTAAGATTTCTTGTGTAACTACTGGCACTTAAAAATGGAAGGGTGATAATCCAAGTTTCATAACTAGTGCTATAATAATTATTGGGGATGCTGTTTGGCTGGAAATTTTCACAACTCTTCATTGTTCAGAGTACAATATATTAATGATAATGAGCATTGTTAGGAGTATAGATACAGTTGCTTGTGTTAATATTTAGCTACTTCTGTGGATCACGGGTTTGCTTATTTGATTAAAATGGGGGTAATGATACATATTTATTTCTAGTCCTATTCAGATTATTAATCACTGTGAGATGAGTATGTGATTATGGTTCCTATGAAGAGAGTAAACAGGATGGTGGAAAAGATTAAGGGATTAATTAGTACAAAAAGGATATAAACCAAAATTTTCAGGGCATGGACAGAATAGCTTATTAAGCTGCCCTTACTATAGAATATAGTGTATCAGGTAGCACAAAGATTTTTGAATTCTTAAGAGCAGGTTCAATTCCTACAATTCTGTAAATAGAGGATTTAAATCTCTTTACTCTATGAAAATAAAACTTTTACCAGACTTTTTAAAATCTTTTTGGTAGAATACTAGATAGTAAAATGGGCATATAGATGTGTCATGCATAATGCTAGTGCAAATGCTTAAAAAAAAATCTTCAAACAGGTGCATGAGTTGATCATATTGGAATTGTGGATATGGTGCATGAACTCATAAGAGGAGTGTTTTAATGATAGAATTGATAATATAAATTTCCTGTACGTGAATGTCATGGAGTGCCCCTAGAAAAATGATAGTGTTTAGTGCTTATTATAATGATGTTGGTGTATTCTGCTATTTAAAAAGTTTGGGCAAATGGGCCTGCAGTATATTCAACTTTAAGGCCTGTTACCAGTTCTGACTCATTCTCTGTCAGAATGAATAGAGCTCAAGTAGTTTCTGTTAGTGTTGAAATAAATTGTATTATGAATAAGGGTCATGATGGAAGAATTAGTCAAATATATTTTTCAGTAATAATTAGGATATTGACAGTGTAAATGATCTGTTTATTAGGAGAACTGGTAATAGGATAATGGCTAGGGTGACTTCATATGAAATTGTTTGTGCTGCTATTCATAGTGTACCAATTAATGCATAATTTGAATTTGATGCTCATCCTGATCATAGGATAGAAGATATGGCTAGGCTTGATGTACCTAAGATGAACAGTATTCCTATATTTAGACTAATTAATGGATGCAGTATAGGTAATGGGATTCATATAGTAAGTACAAGGGCTAGCGCTAGAGTAGGTGCAATACTGTATAAGAGTATAGAAGATGTCAGTGGTCACAATGGCTCTTTAATAGTTTTATTGTGCCTACGAAGGGTTGAAGTAGGCCACAAGGGCCTATACTGTTAGGCCCTTTGAGAAGCTGCATAAAGGCTAATACTTTTTGTTCAACTAATGTTAAGAATGCTATAGAGAGAATGGCAGGGGTAATGAGTAGGTGAAGATGAATTATAAACATGCCGTTAAGGAGAATAGTTGGCCGGGTGTGGTGGTTTATGCCTGTAATCCCAATACTTTGGGAGGCTGAGGTGGGCGGATGATGAGGTCAGGAGATCGAAACCATCCTGGCTAACACGGTAAAACCCCATCTCTACTAAAAATACAAAAAATTAGCTGGGTGTGGTGGCATGCGCCTGTAGTCCTGGCTACTCGGGAGGCTGAGGCAGGAGAACCACTTGAACCCAGGAGGTGGAGGTTGCAGTGAGCCGAGATCATGCCATTGCACTCCAGCCTGGGTGGCAGAATGAGACTCTGTCTCAAAAAAAAAAAAAAAAAAAAAAAAAAAAAAAAGGTTGAGGAGAGGGGCAGAGTAAGATAATGGACTAGAAGTCTCCACCAATTGTACCAACACCCCCTGACAAGGGTGCCAATTTAACAACTATCTACACACAAAAAAGCACCTTCATAAAAGCCAAACACCAGTTAAGCACCCACAGTATCAGTTTCAACTTCCTATGACTGAAGGAGGCACTGAAGAGGCAGGAAAAACAGTCTTGAATACTGAACACCACCCCTTCCCCATTGCCCCCATTGCCCCCATTGCCCAGCAGCAGCAACCTGTTGCTGAGAGTTTCTGTGTGCTGGAGAGAGGGAGGGCCAGCAATTGTGAGGCATTGAACTCAGCACTGCCCTTGTTACAGCAGAAAGCAAAACCGGACCAAACTCACCTAATGCCTACCCACAGAGGGAGAATTTAAACCAGACCTAGCCAGAGCGGAATTGCTGATCCCAGTCGTTCGAACTTGAGTTTCCACAGCCCTCACCACTGTGGCCTAAAGTGCTCAGCGTCTCCAAATAAATTTGAAAGGCATTGAAAGGTAGTCTAGGCCACAAGGATTGCAACACCTAGACGAGTCCTAGTGCTAACTGGGCCCACTGCCAGTGGACTAGAGGGGCACTTGACCTACTAAGACATCAGCCTGCACAACTAAGGGAGTGCTGGTATCACACCTCCCCTAAACCCAGGCTGCAAAGCTCTCGGCTCCAAAAGAGATCTCTTACTTCCACTTGAGGAGAAAGAACAGCGGGAGGA
This sequence comes from Chlorocebus sabaeus, assembly GCF_047675955.1. Taxonomy (NCBI): domain Eukaryota; kingdom Metazoa; phylum Chordata; class Mammalia; order Primates; family Cercopithecidae; genus Chlorocebus; species Chlorocebus sabaeus. Next base: position 50,657,796 of record NC_132933.1, read on the forward strand.
CTTTGTCTTGCATCTTGGATACCAGCTCAGCCATAGCAGGACAGAGGACCAATTAGAGTCATGAGGCCCCCTTTCCAGGCCCTAGCTCCCAGATGACATTTCTAGACATACCCTGGGCCAGAAGGGAACCCACTGCTTGAAGGGAAGGACCTAGTCCTGCTCCTGGCAGAATTTATCACCTGCTAACTGAAGAGCCCTTGAGCCCAGAATAACCAGCGGTTGTACCCAGGTAGTATGTTGAGGGCCTTGGGTGAGACTCTGAGACTTACTGGCTTCAGGTGAGACTCAGCACGTTTCCAATTGTGTTGGCTATGGAGTGAGACTCCTTCTGCTTGAGAACAGTAGAGGGAAAAGTAAAAGGAACTTTATCTTACACTTTAGGTAACAGCTCAGCTACAGGGGGGTAGAGCACCAAGTGGGCTCCTGAGGTCCCACTTGGTGGGACTAATTCCAGGACTTCATTATTTGACAGTACTTCTTGACCTGCCCTGGGTCAGAGGGGAATCCACTTCCCTGAATGGTGAACCCCAGGTGAGGCAGTATTCACCACAAGATGACTGAAGAGACTTTGGGCCTTAAGGGAAGATCAGAGGTAGTCTGGCAATATTCCTGTAGGCTGAGGTGGCACCGGCCATGAGGTGAGGTTCCTCTGCCTTTGGAAAGGGGAGAAAAGAGTGGAAAAGACTGCATCTTGTGGTTTGAGTGCCAGCTCATCCACAATGCACTAGAACACCAGGCAGACTTCTAAGGTTTTTGACTCCACCCTAGATTCTGGATGACACCTCTGGATCCACCAAGGCCCTGAAGGAACTTGCTTCCCTGAAGGGAAGGACACAGGCCTAGCTAGCTTTGCCACCTAAAGATTGTAGAGCCTCAGGGCTTTAAGCGAATATAGCTGGTAGCCAGGAAGTGGTAACAGCAGGCCTTGGGTGAGACCTAGTGATGTACTGGCTTCAGGTCAGGCCCAGCACAATCCTAGGCTTGCAGTCCCACCTAAAGCAGATACAGTTTAGATCACAACATTCAAGTCCTTTTGGAAAGCCTTCCCAAAAGGATGGGTAAAAACAAACCCAGACTGAAAAGTACAATGAATACCTAACTCCACAATGCCCAGACACAGACAAACATCTGCAAGGGTCAAGACCAGCCAGGAAAACATGACCTCACCAAATGAACTAAATAAGGTCACATATCTCTATTTCTCCAGGATTGGTCCCTGGAAACACACTTCACCTCTAAAGGTACGTATAAGCTGAAAATAAAGCAATGAAAAAAGATATTCCATGCCAACGGCAACCAAAAAAGGGCAGGAATTTCTATACTCATATCAGACAAAATAGATTTCAAGGCAAAAACTATAAGAAAAGACAAAGAAGGTCACTATATAATGATGAAGGGATCAATTTAGCAAGAGGAAATAACAATTTTAAGAATATATATACCCAACACTGGAGCACCCAGGTATATAAAGCAAATATTGCCAGAGCTAAGGAGATAGATAGATTCCAATATAATAATAGCTGGAGACTTCAACACTTCACTGTCAACGTTGGACAGATCTCCCAGACAGAAAATTAACAAAGAAATTTTGGATTTAATCAAAACTATGGAACAAATGTACCAAATAGAAATTTACAGAATATTTTATCCAATGGCTGTAGAACACACAGTCTTTTCCTCAGCACAGGGCTTATTCTCAAGGATAGAACATATGGTAGGTCACAAAACAAGTCTGAAAACATTCAAAACACTGAAATAATATCAAACATCTTCTCTGACCACAATGGAATAAAACTAAAAATCAATAACAAGAGGAATTTTGGAAACTATGCAAAAATGCAGAAATTAAACATTATGTTCCTGAATGAACAGTGGGACAATAAAGAAATTAAGAAGGAAGCTGAAAAAGTTCTTGAAACAAATAATAATGGGAACACTAAAACCTATGGGATATGGCAAAAGCAGTACTCAGAGGGTAGTTTATAGGTATATATGTCTACATCAAATGAAGATAAACAACTTAATGATGCATCTTAAAGAACTACAAAAGCAAGAACAAATCTCAAACCCCAAATTAGAAGAAAATAAATAAAGATCAGAGCAGATATAAATGAAATTGAAATGAAGAAAACAACACAAAAGGTCACTGAAATGAAAACTTGGGTTTTTCCAAAGTTAAATGAAATTGACAAACCTTTAGCCAGACTAAGAAAAAAAAAAGAAGATACAAATAAATAAAATAAGAGATGAAAAAGGAGACATTACAACTGATAGCACAGAAATGCAAACGATCATTAGTGGCTATTATGAGCAACAACATGCCAATAAATTTGAAAATCTAAAAGAAATGAACAAATTTTAGACACATACAACCTACCAAGATTGAACCAGGAAGAAATCCAAAACCTGAACAGACCCATAACAAGTAATGAGATTAAAGCCATAAGAAAAAGTCTCCCCAGTGATACAGTTTGGCTCTTTGTCCCTACCCAAATCTTATCTTGTAGCTCCCATAATACCCACATGTTGTGGGAAGGACCTGGGGGAAGATGATTGAATTATGGGGATGGGTCTTTCTCGTGCTGTTCTCGTCATAGTGAACGGGTCTCATGAGATCTGATGGTTTCAAAAATGGGAGTTTCTCTGCACAAGCTCTCTCTCTCTCTTTGCTGCCATTTATGTAAGGTGTGACTTGTACCTCCTTGTCTTCCACCATTATTATGAGGCTTCTCCAGCCATGTAGAACCATAAGCCCAGTTAAACTTCTTTCTTTTGTAAATTGCCCAGTCTTGGGTATGTCTTTATCGGCAGTGTGAAAACAGACTAATACACCTAGTAACGAGAAAGTCCAGGACCCCATGGCTTTACTGCTAAATTCTACCAAACATTTAAAGAGAACTAATACCCAAATCCTACTCAAACTATTCCAAAAAACAGGAGGAGGGAATACTGCCAAACTCGTTCTATGAGGACAGTATTATTCTGATACGAAAATCAGACAAAAACACATTTAAAAAAAAACTATAGGCCAATTTCTATGATGAATATTGATGCAAAAATCTTCAACAAAATACTAGGAAACCCAATTCAATGATACGTTAAAAAGATCATTCATCATGACCAAGTGGAATTTATCTTTGGGATGCAAGGACAGTTTAACATATGCAAATCAATCAATGTGATATATCATGTCAACAGAAAGACAAAAACCATATGATCACTTCAATTGATGCTGGAAAAGCATTTGATAAAATTCAACATCCCTTTCATGATAAAAACTCTCAAAAAACTGGGGTAGAAGGAACATATCTCAATGTAATAAAACTCATATTGACAGACCCACAGCTAGTATCATACTGAATGGGAAAAAAATCGAAAGCCTTTTCTCTAAGATCTGGAACATAATATGGATGTCCACTTTAACCACTGTTATTCAATACAGTACTGGAGCTCTTAGCTAGAGCATCCAAAGAAAAGAAATCTATAAAGGGCCTCCAAGTTGCAAAGGAAGAATTAAAATCATCCTTGTTTGCAGATGACATTATCTTATATTTGGAAAAACCTAAAGATTCCACCAAAAAACTATTCATACTAATAAATAAATTCAGTAAAGGTGCAGGATACAAAATCAACATGGAAAAATCAGTAGCATTTCTATATGCCAACAATGAACAATCTGAAAAAAAATAAATAAAAACGTAATCCCATTTACAACAGCCACAAATGAAATAAAATACCTAGGAATTAACCAAAGAAGTGAAAGATCTCTATAATGAAAACTACAAAGGATTGATTAAATAAATTGAAGGGGACACCAGAAGATGGAACAATATTCCTCGTTCAGGCATTGGAAAAATCAATATTGTTAAAATGCCCAGACTACCCAAAGCAATCTACAGATTCAATGCAATTCCTATCAAAATACCAATGACAATCTCCACAGAAATAGAAAAAAGTACCCTATAAGGGATATAGAACCACAGAAGACCCAGAATAGCTTAAAAGATCCTGAGCAATAAGAATAAAAGTGGAGGAATCACACTACCTGACTTCAAATTATACTACAGATCTATAGTAATCAAAACAGCATACTACTGTCATAAAAACAGACACACAAATGAATGGAACAGAATAGTGATCCCGGAAAGAAATCCATACGCCTACAGTGAAATCATTATTGATAAAGGTGCCAAAAACATATACCGTAAAGACAGTACCTTCAATAAATGGTCCTGGGAAAACGATACCTATATGCATAAGAATGAAACTGGACCCCTATCTCTCATCATATACAAAAATCAAATCAAAATGGATTAAAGAATTGAATCTAAGACCTCAAACTATAAAACTACTACAAGAAAACTTTGGGAAAACTCTCCAGAACATCAGTCTGGGCAAAAATTTCTTGAGTAATACCCTGCAAGCACAGGCAACCAGAGCAAATATGGACAAACGGCATTACATCAAGTTAAAAAGCTTCTGCACAGCAGAGGAAACAATCAACAAAGTTAAGGAACAACCCACAGAATGGGTAAAAATGTTCGCAAACTACCCATCTGACAAGGAATTAATAACCAGATGTATAAGTATCTCAAATAATTCTATAGGAAAAATATAATAATCTGATTTTTAAAATGGGCAGGCCAGGCGCAGGGGCTCACGCCTGTAATCCCAGCACTTTGGGAGGCCAAGGTTGGTGGATCACGAGGTCAAGAGATCGAGACTATCCTGGCCAAAATGGTGAAACCCCGTCTCTACTAAAAACACAAAAATTAGCTGGGCATGGCATGCACCTATAGTCCCAACTACTCGGGAGGCTGAGGCAGAAGAATCGCTTGAACCCAGGAGGTGGAGGTTGCAGTGAGCCGAGATCACGCGCCACTGCACTCCAGCCTGGCGACAGAGCGAGACTCCGTCTAAAAAAAAAAAAAAAATCTGAATAGACATTTCTCAAAGGAAGACATACAAGTGACGAACAGGCATATATAGGTGCTCAACATCATGAATCATCAGAGAAATGCAAATCAAAACTACAATGAGATATCATCCCTTCTCAGTTAAAATGGCTTATGTCTGAAAGACAGGCAATAACAAATGCAGGTAAAGATGTGGAGAAAAAAGAACCCTCGTACACCGTTGGTGGGAACGTAAATTACTACAACCACTGTAGAGAACAGTTTGGAGGTTCCTCAGAAAACTGAAAATAGTTACCCATGTGATCCAGCAATCCTACTCTGGATATATACCCAAAAGAAAGGAAATCAGTATATTGAAGACATCTGCACTCCCATGTTTGTTGCCACTCTGTTCACAATAGACAAGAATTGGAAGAAGCCTGTGTCCATCAACAGATGAATGGATAAAGAAAATGTGGTACTTATACACAATGCAGTACTATTCAGCCATAAAAAAGAATGAGATCCAGTCATTTGCAAAAACATGGATGGAACTGGTGATCATTATGTTAAGTGAAGTAAGCCAGGCATAGAAGGAGAAAGATTGCATGTTCTTATTTACTTGTGGGTTCTAAAAATCAAAACAATTTAACCTGTGGAGATAGACAGTAGAAGGATAGTTACCAGAGGCTGGGAAAGGAATTGGGGAGGGCTGGGGAGAGGTAGGGATCGTTAATCAGTACAAAAAATTGTTAGAAAGAATGAAACGGACCTAGTATTTGATAGCACAACAGGGTGACTACAGTCAATAATAACTTAATTGTATATTTTAAAACAACTAAAAGAGTATAATTGGATTTTTTGTAACAGAAAGGATAAATTCTTGAGGAAACAGATATCCATTTTCCATGATGTGATTAATATGCATTACATGCCTGTATCAAAATGTCCCATGTATCCCATAAATACATACACCTACTGTATACCCACAAAAAATAAAAAATAAACAATTATTTTAAAAAGAAGAGTAATTGAACCTCTGATCATAAAGTTTCAAGTTTTATGCAATTACCAGACTCTACCATCTTAACAAGTCCTGTTTTGGGGCAAGGTGTATAATAATAAGTTAGATCTAGATTATATCATCTATTGAATTGAGGGTGCTTTCTATGTGTTATAATTCTCTTCTCTTTTTGTATTGGGAGAAATATTAAATAGGTGGAAACCAATCCAGATCCTGAACTCAAATCATGTAGGACTTTGGTCATTGAAAACATGAACCATTAATAGCTGTTATACTATTGGGATGTTCTGATCCCACATCAGGATGGTAAATCCGTATGGTTGATATGAACTCTAAGATATGATCATGCTGTTATCCCTAGGGTAACTTGTTCTATTGATCAAATTGCTTGGGCCAATAAATTATAAAATACTTTTATGAATAACTAGTCTAGTCCAGGTTTTAATCATTCAGAGGTTGTACGATACTCTGAAGTTACCCCAGCTGAAATTTTTAGCCCAGCAGATTAAATGTTATTCCTTTAAATAGTTAATATTTTGTTTGTGGCCTAATTAATTAAATCTCCATTGGGTCTTCTTGTTTTATCTCCCCATGAGAATCACTAAAGTTAGAGACTGACCATACCAAGCACTGACATGGTTGTGGAGGATGAAGCTCTGCTGAGACAATGAAAAATTGTACAACCACTTTGAAAACAGTTTGGCAGTTTCTTACAATGTTAGTCTTACATCTATAACATGTTCCAGCCACTGCAATCCCAAGTATTTACACTACAGAAAGAAAGCACATTTCTCTGTAAAGACCCATACACAAGATCCCCTAAATTGAATACAACCCAAATATCCATCAGCAAGTGAATGGACAAAACGAATTGTAGTATATCCTATACTGTAATGCTACTCTGTAATGAAAAAAAAAAAAAAACTATTGAAATAGGCAATAAAATGGATACATCTAAAAATACACAGAGTGAAAGAAAGAAGCCAGATCCCTTAAAAAAAAATCCTCTATGATTCTATTTAAATAAATGAAATCTAATCTATAAAGACAAAAGTGCTATATTTGTCTGGAGACAGGACAGTGGGAGGAATGGATAGGCTGGGTATAACAGAACTGAAAATGTTATGTCCTGGAAAATAATAACAATGATATTCAAGCCTATATGGTTACTTTAGGGGACATGGCAGGGTATCATTAGAATAGGGCAAACTAGATACTGAAGGACCAAGAGAGCAGAGTAGGAGATCACTTCCTCATCACTTCATCACTCCCCGCCACAAAAAAACAAATGTAGACAGCTATCCACAAACTAAAGTATTCATGGGAGGGCTCAGGGGTCCATTTAAGAATCTGCAGCAACACAGTAGAAAAAAAAAATGGGGAATATCCACACAGAAAATATTGCTGGTGAGATCAGTACACTTGAGATGCCAGGAGATGTCTAGGAGCAAAGAAGAAAGGCAAAGGCTATAGATATTAGCCATGTGGCAGGAACCACCATGGTCCACAGCAGTCTGCTCTGGAGAGGATACTGGCATCTTTTGCCACTGAGATAATCAACGGTCATTCCTGCCCAAGGAACCCCAGAGAGGGAGAAGAGGCTGCACACTTCTCATCTCAAGAAGCAGCAGCTATTGTACCACTCTGGGACCAGAGGTGCCACCTGTCCCAATCCTGCATGTGTCACTGACCCCCAAGCTACAGCTACTCTGTAAATACCAGACCTCAGCTCTGTGCCTCACTGTGCCTGCTCATGCCTCAGACACCAGAGCCACTGCCACAGAGACCTAGGTCATACCCTTGGCCCCTAAGCCAAGGTCATTTTGCACATGTCTGTACTCCAGACACCAAATTAACAACCACTGAAGGCTAGCCCATACTCCAGATCCTGGATAGGAAGAATAATCTCTAGTGTTCTATAGCATTATACTAAATTATCAAACAATAATTTAATGTATTTTTTCAAATAGCTAGAAGAGAGAATGTTGAATGTTACCAGCACGTATAAATGATAAAGATTTGAGATGATGGATATTCTAACTACCCTGATTTTATCACTACACATTGTATACATGTATTGAAATATCACAGTGTACCCCATAAATATGTATAATAATCATGTGTCCATATATAATAAAATATACATTTTTCAAAGTAAGACATACAAATGGCCAACAGATATGTGAAAAAATTATCAGTATCACTAATTATGAGGGAAATGCACATTAAAACCATAACAAGATATCACCTCACACTTGTTAGGATGGCTATTATTTAAAAAAAACAAAAGATGGTACGTGTTCACAAGGATGTGGAAAAAATGGAACCCTTGTACAATACTGGGAATGTAAATTGATACAGATATTAAAGAAAACAGTATGGACGTTCCTGAAAAAAACTAAAAATAGAATTACCAAATGATCCAGCAGTCCCTCTTCTGAGTATATATCCAAAGGAAATGAAATGAGTACCTCAAACAGATGTATGTACTCCCATGTTCACTGCAGCATTATTCACAATAGCCAGGGTATGGAATCAACTTAAGTATCCATCAACAGATGAATAAAGAAAATGTCTTACATGCACACAATGGAGTGCTATTCAGCTTTTTGAAAAAAGAAGGAAATCCTGTCATTTGTGACAACATAGATGAACCTGGAGGACATTAAGTGAAATAAGCCAGGTACAGCAAGACAAATACCACATAATCTCACTTGTATATGGAATCTAAATAAGTTGAATTCATAGAAGCAGAGAGTAGAATAGTAATTACTAGAGAGAGGCTGGGAAGGGGTTTGGGGAGATGGTGGTCAATGGATACAAAATTTCAGTTAGAGAGGAGGGATAAATTTAAGAGATCTATTGTACATCACGGTGACTATGGTTAGTAAAAATATATTGTACACTTGAAAACTGCTAAAAGGGTAGATTTTAAGTGTTCACCACAAAAAAAGGTACATTAGGTAATGCGTAGGTTTATTAGCTTGATTCAGCCATTCTACAATGTATAAAATATATCAAAACATCATATGACTTTTTAATTGACACTTTATAAATTATGGTTCATAAACAAATTTATTATACAACAGATATGGGAGAAGGCATATTATAATCTCAAATTGGTAGGAAGGCCTTCTAACTAACTGCATATTTCAACATTCATTGATGGTGCTGATGGGAATCACTGATTATTATTTATGCAGTCAGAAATATACATATAAGCTTATCATAAATGCATGTTAAACATAAAGTTTCTCCCTTATCTATACCGTAAGAAAGTTTGAAACAGAACAAGAAGAGGTCTGACTTCATCTAGGCATTGCTGATCCTGCAATAACCACAGGGCTACCTAACATCTTGCACCTATGTTATCACTGAAGGTTCCAGCAATCCTATGGGTGAGCATTTTTATCTCCAGTTTACAGAGTGGGAAACTGGGCTCAGAGAGGGTCTTTACCTTTCTCATCCTCCCGCGTCCCGCCTTTACATGGAAAGTAGCCCCGGGACACCCTGGAGCAGGACACCACGCTCACTGGGGCCAGAAGAGACCCACCTCTCTCTCTTTCACGAAACAGCCAGAGCGCCGATCTCCAAAGTGGGAACGAGGGGACGTCGATCTGGGGTCCTTTCGTCTCCCTAAACCCCACGGAGATTCAGCCCACACTGCTGGGCACTCACAACCTCCACCGAGTCCAAACGCCTGAAGGTGAGACACTGCTGTTCTACCCAGGCCAAATTGGTCTCATTAAAAAGTCGTCACCGTCGCTAATATGACGTCAGGTTACTATGGCAACCGCGTAGCACTGGCTTATCTTCCAAACCTGAAAATGTCTACACACAACCCGCTCCTCCATCCCCAGGCTTTCCCTTAAAGCAAAACACCTCCACTCTTCAGATAACTCCCTGAGAAAACATACCAATTAGAGGAACTAGGCTGGGATCCGGGCAATTTCCAAGACTCTCTACCCATTACGGCAGAGGAAAGTCCACGTTGTCAGGAATTTTGCTTTAAAAGTGACCTTAGGGGGCCGGGCGCGGTGGCTCACGCCTGTAATCCCAGCACTTTGGGAGGCCGAGGCGGGCGGATCACGAGGTCAGGAGATCGAGACCATCCTGACTAACACGGTGAAACCCCGTCTCTACTAAAAATACAAAAACTTAGCCGGGCGTGGTGGCGGGCGCCTATAGTCCCAGCTACTCGGGAGGCTGAGGCAGGAGAATGGCGTAAACCCAGGAGGCGGAGCTTGCAGTGAGCTGAGATGGGGCCACTGCACTCCAGCCTGGGCAACAGAGCGAGACTCTGTCTCAAAAAAAAAAAAAAAAAAGTGACCTTAGAGGAGTATCATCAGTACACAGAAGTCTAGAGAGGTGTCCTAGGACTCTGGGAGATGAGCTAGCCCTCTGAAGAGGAACATGTACAACTCACACACTATGCTAGGCAGTTGGTTATCTGTGGCAGAAAACAGAGATATTGTTTATAATCAAGTGACTGAATGATCTAGAAACACAAAAACTGTCATTTGAGTAATAATACAGTTATTTCAGGGAGGCTGGACTAGAATAATATTATCATTTAGTAGGCAGGAATCCAGTCAATTAAAACACACAGTAGTTTGCCTTAAAGAAATTCTTTTTTTAAATTATGTTTTTATTTTTTTTTTGAGATGAGGTCTCGCTCTGTCACCCAGGCTGGAGTGCAGTGGCGCAGTCTCGGCTCACTGAAACTTCTGCCTCCCAGGTTCAAGCAATTGTCCTGCCTCAGCCTCTCGAGTAGCTGGGATTACAGGCGCTCACCACCATGCCCGGCTAATTTTTATATTTTTAGCAGAGATGGGGTTTCACCATGTTGGTCAAGCTGACCTCCATCTCCTGACCTTGTGATCCACCCTCCTCGGCCTCCCAAAGTGCTGGGATTACAAGTGTGAGCCACCGCGCCCGGCCCTGCCTTAAGGAAATTCTTATCCTTCATTCCTGGTATGTTTTTCCATGTGGAAAATACATCCATGACAAAAATACATGTAGCCTCTACACACTCACTCCTCTCTATGGCAGGAATGACTTATCGGATTGGAGAATCTGGAAGGAGAAACATGATACTCTGCCGAAGCCCTCTCCCTTCAAATTCTTGGTAGTAAGCTGCCCTTCAGGAGGCACTTGTTCAGCTTTGCCTTCAGGGATGGGACTTATAATAAGCCCACAGGTTTACTCCTCTGTGTCTCACAGACTCCACAATTATTCCTATCGTTCTTGATTCACAATGCTTAATTCTTTAAGGGGCCCCCAAAATACTCTTCTGCTTCTAGTCTGAGCTCTAAACCAACTGAGAAACATAGGAAAAGAATAAGGAGAAACATATATTGACTTTATCTCTTATAAGGTGATATTGGAGAATGTGACTTAGATTTGCTGTCACGTGGGCTTACTATAAGTTCTAGTATTGGACAGACTTATCCACCCAGCAGTGCTGCATTGGAATAGTCATAAAAACCAAGGACTGCAATGTATATCTATCTGCTGTCTCCTAAAGGAGCCCTGTCTATGTGTGCCCAAGGAAAGTTACTTCCTTGCCAAGGGTTATCACTATAGCAGGAGAAAGTGTTTCAGGACACTTTCTTTGAGAAACACTTCTAAAATTGATTAAATGGCCCTTGTTCAGAATAAATACTCACTAAGACAACCTCTCAGGTTTCCTCATAGAATGGTTTGTAGCAACACCCTCTCAGTATCTTAGTTCACATGATTGCAGTAGGAATTCATCTTATGGAGTTAGGTTTCAAATTTTAAGACCAGCATGAAAAATAGATATCATGTAAATTGCCCTTGGGAATCCCTTCAAGAAGGAATTGATAACAGGTTCAGAAATCTGTACCCACATGTAACCCAACAATCAGCTGATACAATTATAACCAAGTTTCACTAAGTCTTCAAGGATAAGAAAATCCCTTTCTTATCCAATGATAACACATCACAGAAAACGAGGGAAAGTTCATCAAAACCATAATGTTTTAGATGTCCATTCCTTCTTAACAAACACCCCCAATTAATAGCCATTTATTTTCTCTCAGTATTTTGTGTGTTAACTGGGCCCAGCTGGATGTTTTCTGCTCTATGTGATGTCTGTCACCTGGGGCTGCAGTCATCTGGAGGTTCCACTCATCTGGGACATCTGAGAGAGCTCACTCACATGAATGATGACTGGTGTTGGCATCTGCTGGGAGCTCAGTTAAGGCTGTTGACCTGAGCATCTTGGCTCTCCACAGAGCCCTGCATATGTACAGTTACCAGATTAAAATGAATTCAGTTAACTTTAAATTCCAGATTAATAGGAATATTTTTTAGTTTATGTGGCATGCAGTATTGGTTTATTTAAAATTAAAATCCAACTGGGTTTTCATTAAATAAATAAAAGTAAATGAAATAAATAATAAATAAAATTTTTAAATCGTCTTATTATTTCCTAAATCTGGCAATTGCAGGGGATGATCCTGTGAATCTGTAAGTTTAATGACCATCTGAGCTGGTTCTTCCAATGGGACAGGTCTGGGGAAAATGAGATCGGATTGCAATAAAGACAAAAGTTGGTAATACTTGGCGTTGGTGGAATGAAAAGCCAGCAGACGCTCACATATACTGTTGGTGCCAAGTGGATGTATCTGTTTTCTAAGGCTCATATAATAAGTTAATGACATTAATGATCTTTGATGCAAAAGTCCTGTTTTTCCACCAACAAGGGAGTTTCAGCTGAGGGTTTAGAAAAGACTCATCAAGGTGACTACGATGTACGCCCACTTAAGGGGCCCTGGCTGAGGTGGCAGATCAGAGCAACATGAGTTCCCTGCTTGGAGGAGGAAAGACAGCTACTATTTTGTAAGGCAGATGGTTTAGCTGGGCCCAGCTCCAGTTTCTTCACATTAGTGTCTGGATTTAATCTCATGACAGCTGTGCTAGTGAAGTACCAGTATCCTGTCTTCCTCATGAATGTCAGTGACTATAAACACATGCTCCTAAACACAGAGCTGAATGGCAAGGAGGTTACTCACCAGGCCCACTGCCAGAGCCAGGAATAGAACCTGCCAGCCTGGGCACCTTGAGTTGCTGGTGATAGACCTTTAGCAAATGTATCCAGACATGTACTGTTAAGGAGGTTAATCTCTGTGCTCCTTGCTTACCCTCCCTGCAGTAGGGTTGGTGCCCCCTCTCCTTACCTCAGGGGAGGTTTGTGAGAGGGCTGAAAGCAGAAGCCTTCTGGAGCCAGTGTTTCTTCCATCCTTTATGAAAACTTAATTTGTTGAAAGGACTGGGCTGCTTGTACCTGGTAGGGAAGTGGGAGCCTCTCAGGACACAAAGATGGGAGAGGAAGGAAGATTTCTCCCAGACTGGGATGAGGTCTGAGGTCTACAAGTCTCTCCAGGAGTTGGAACCTGAGCATTGCTCTATATCAATGTTTGTGGTGAATGAGTGGATGGTCCTTCGAGGCTGGGCATCCATCCATGATTCAGATTTGATTTTCCTGTTTTGATCCAGGGGTAGATGACTCAGGATCTGGGGCATGAAGGCATCGGGCCAACTAAGGAAATGGTCATCTCAGCCCTGAGCAGTGAGGACACATGAGTAGTTACAGCAGGAGACTCTTGAGGCCCTATCAGGAGGATACATTCCCAGAAGTGGAACTGTTTTGTCAAAGAGCATGACCATTTAACATTTTTAATGCTTCCTATCTAGTTGAACTTTAAAATCTCTTTAATAGTATATATTCCATCCAACAACAATTTGAAAACATCTGTTTTTCCTGATCTGTGCAAACAATAGGTTTCACATATTTTTAATATTTTTTATTCTGAGATCCTGTTATTGGCACATTAGATTTTATTTTTCTCTATTGTATTATGTTTTAAATAGTGTATTTCACAGGTGCATTAAAAATGCTTAGCTAATGGTTCCACATTATACCTTAGAATATGTCTTGGAATAATTCTAGAGTTTGAAAAGAAAACCCAATCATCAAGTTTGTGTTTACATTGCATCCTGTTTGAATTGAAATGTCGGGGCCAGGAGAACCCTATACATAGCTTGGAGTGGACAAATTGGTACAACTTCTTTGTGGAGATACTGAGCAGCACCCACAATAGAATCATGTGAGGCTCTGTCAGCTGTTGCTCTCTCAGATGTGCATTGCAGAATCTTGGCACATAGCAAACCTGTTCACAGGAGCATGGGTAAATATCAAAATAGTCCCAAAGTCACCTGATTAGAAACATCTCAGAAACACTATTTTCAGAGGAAAACATTTCAATAATTGACATATAAATGTTACTTATATAGTTAGAGATAAAAATATGCAAAGCAATTTTGTGTTTTGTTTAGGGATGTATTCATGACTAAACAAGAAATTTTGGATAGTGGTTCCTTCTGGGGGCACTGAGGCAATCAGGGAACTCACACACGAGAGTCCACTCTATAATATTTTGTTTCATAACCTTGGTTGTGTACGTGTTTGCCTACTATCATATTTATAATACCTTTCGAAAAGTTTGAAATCAAATTTGACATGAACAAAGTTCTAATATGTTTTATCTCTGATTAATAAGTAACCCATTGTCTATTTAAAAAATGTGGAAAGTGCATTCAAATACCAATATGAATATCGATAACATTTAATCCCACCATGTACTAACAAAAACTGTAATTATGTTTCCACCAATTATCATCTATACACATGTGTACATGTAAACAAAAATACTGTGTATGCATTGAATATGAATTTAACTTAACTGGAATGTATTAATTTATTGTAGGTGTGTAACCACAGACTTAGTGTCTGAAAGCTACATCCATCTAGTAGCTCACAGGTCGGTAGGTCAGAAGTCTGGTCCAGCATGACCTTATTCTCTGCTCAAGGTCTCACAAAGCTAGAATCAAGGATCCTGTGTAGGCTCCGCTGAGGTCTCATGTGGATGATCTGGTAAAAATCTGCTTCCAAGATCATTCTTGTTGCTGGCAGAAGTCATTTCCTCGTGGCCATTGGACTGCAGTCCCCATCTCCTTGATGACTGTCAGCTGGGGATATTCTTAGCTCCTGGGGGCTAGTCCACTTCCCTGACACGTGGCCTCCTTCTTCCATCCAGCAATGGCACATTGAAGGCTTCCTGTGCTTTGAATCTCTGACTTGCCCTGCTCTAAACAGCAGAAGAAAATTCTCTTATTTTACAGGGCTCAACTAATTAGGTCAGGCCTATGCTGATCATCTCCCTTTTGCCATATAACAGACATAATCATGGATCATAATGTGTCTGGTCTTATGACTCTAGTCTTCCATCCAGTATTCTTGTCATGTTGCCCTGTGGTGTCCCTTCTACCTTAAAGTTATTGGGAAACTGCTCCTCCAGTGTCAAACTGAATGATAAATTAAGAGGATAGGAAGGCAGATGCAGTTATAGGAAATGGTATGGTGATTTATTTTTCCTTTTCCCCAGCTCTCACATGTAACTCATCCCACAACTCAGAACTGGCCCAAAGCTCATAGGTTATGGGGATATATTTCAGCTCTTGCTGCTACCTTTCCACAAGCTCTCTATGGCAGTAATGCCCTTTGGTTTAGGTCAATGTCATCTACTCTTTGGGAAGAAGGGGGCAAATAGCCAGGCCTGTTATGTGTTGAAGTCCTACTATCTCCCATAGGCACTTGACAGGTTTTCTCATGTATCCCTAGGGACAGTACTGTGAAGAAGATAATGTGGTGCATCTTATTTCCCAGATGACCAAGCTCCTTCTCACAGGGACTAAGACCCTCTCCAGAGAAGTGATAGAAATTGAATGTGATTCCATTCTTGCCCTCCCCACAATATCACCAGCAGCTTCCCATTTGGAAGATGATAGTTTTACATTTCCCTAGTATTGTCCCCTATCACTCAATAACCCCTCATGTTGAGGAAGATGATGGTGGAGATGAAATCTTGTTTCCTGGTCCATGAAACCTAGCTGTGAAATCACATGTACCAGCAGGTCCTTGGGGTCCCTCTTAGGCCCACTTCTTTCGTCTGAATGTTTGTGTCTCCCACACATTTATATGTTGAAACCTAATAACCTTTAGGAGGTAGTTAGGCCAGGAAGGCAGGGCCCTCATAAATGGGATTAGTGCCCTTATCAGAGGCCTGAGAGAACTTGTTCGCTACTTTCACCATGTGAGGATGCAGCAAGAAGGTGCCATTTATGATGCAGACAGAGTCTTTACCACACTACAAATATTCTGGCATCTTGATCTTGGACTTCCTAGCCTCCAGAACTTTGAGTAATAAATTTCTGTTGTTTACAAATTACCCACTTTCAGGTATTTTGTTATGGCAGTTCAAGTGCACTGAGGCACCCACTGACCTCACTCCACTGACATCAGACCTGGGCCTGTGACTAGATGTGGCCAATGAGCTATGAGGCGAAATGGAGTGTGCCCCTCCCAAGCAGAAGTGATAAGGGCCATCTAGGAGTCCCACCAGCACACTTTGACCCTCTGCCTCAGCAATGTCGCAGATTTCCTCTGAGGTAGTTTAATTCATTTAATCTTCCAGCAGCACTAGAATATGAGAACTTATATGATGGCAGAAATGCTTGGAAAGAGGCAAGTCAAATGATTTATACCCAAAATTGGCCTGCTAGAAGATCCCCTCAACTCACATGCCCTAACACCAAGTCTGTAGCCAGGAGAAGGTACGTGTTTTACCCACATCACACAGAAAGCAGTTTGTCAGGCTCTGGAAGCAACATCTTCTGCCTTTCACTCCATTGCTCTCTCCAGAAGACCCATCCTCATGCTCTGCTCTTCCCTGGGGATTTGTCTTTATGGAGCCACAGTAACAACCCAGATACCCAGTCAATGGCCACTGCTGACATTCACTCTCCAAGGGGGGCCCAAAGAGGGTCAGGAAAGGTACATTGATTCTACAGAAATGGGGTGACATTTCCCCATCCCACCTACAATGCACGATGCCACAACACAGAAGAGGCACCAACTCTTATACATAATGTGGGTCTGTGTGAGTTTATTTTTCTTTCTGTTGCCTTGTTTTCAGAAGCTCTTTAGAACACAATTATGCTGCTTAGCACTATGTAGTTTAGTCATCACTCACTATGTAGTTAAAGTCATCTCAGAAGCAGAAGTTAGAAAGGGGGATGGAAAGAAAACCAACACTTCAAGGGCCTACGATGGGCCAGACACTGTGTTAGGCACTTCACACACTGTTTCTCTAAGTCCTTACAACTGTTCTGTAAGTTAGGTATCAATATTCCCTGCTTAAACTTATTCCTCCCCAGAGGCAGGCTCTCCTAAGGCTAATGGAGGTTAAATATATTTTACAAGAACACACGCCCAATAAGAGACAGCATGGTTATTCAAATCCATGGTGGTCAGACCCCAACCTTGGGTTCCACCAATAACCTCTGCAGATAGGTGTGGATAGTAACATTTGCCCTGTTCTAGAGCAGGTTTTCTCAACTTCAGCACTATTGACATTTTGGGCTGGAGAGTTCTTTGCTGTGGGGGCTGTCCTAGGCATTGGGGGATGTTCAGCAGCCTCCTTGGCCACTAATCATAAGATTCCAGTAGCACCCCCAGGTGTGACTACCAAAAATGTCTCCAGACAATTGCATGTCCCTGGAGCTAGGGAGCATAATTGCTCCTGTATGGGAATCACTGCTTTAGATAAAATTTCTCATAGGTATTTGAATACATGGGTCTGGACCCTCGAAGAAATTTTTGTAATAAAGATATGGTTTGAGGGCTTCTGGAGCCTGGCATATAATAGATATTCCATACATATTTGTTAAATCAATGCATATGGCATACAGAATTGAGAGTCTCCAGTCTTTTTTCATCCTTACATGAGTTTCTCAAACTGAAGTACAGTCATTCTTATGAACTGTATCAAAATCTGCAGTTTCAACCAAAATTTAGAGCTTAGCTTTTGTTCCCCTTTATTAAAGGCATGTTTTAAATGGTAAAAATGTAGAAATTGGTTATATGAGCAGCAAGTAAAGCCAGACCCAAAAGCAGCTTCAACATTAAGACAGATGAACAAAAAACATGAAGGTCCATCCTAGCCTACATTTCTATGCTGGACACCATGCTCAGTACTTTAATGACATTAATGTATTTGAGCTTCATAACAGCTCTTTAAGGTATTATCCCCATTTATGGATCAGGACCTCAAGGTACAGAAAGGTTAAGACACTTATCCAGGACCACATGGCTAGTAGGGGGCAGAGGCAGTACCCTAGCCCAGACTCTATGGTGTCAAAGCACATTGGTATTAACCACAATGGTGTCCTACCACATAGCAACATATATCTGTAGAGCCTCAGCCAGGGCCAAACACTCTGGGAATTTTTGTTTAACTAATTGAACTGAATGTAGTGACTCAGTCTAAGAATTCTGGTAAGATTGCAGCATGACTGTTAAATACATCAGAATTTCTTTTAGAATCAGACAGAGAAATAAGCACATATTACATTATATATGACCTTCAGCATCATTTTTTGTATTGTAGAATGTTTAGGATGGTATAATTGGGATAGGGATGAAAGACCACCCATTTATATGTAACTGGTGTGTGTACATTCCTGCTTCCTTTTTTTTTCCCCCTGTCAGCAGCAGAGAAGCAAGAGAACTTGATGTTGGTTATATCCTTCAAGGTACAGAGAGACAAGATCCCACAAAAGAATAAAGCAAAATAACGATACTGACAAACAGAATGCTGTAATGGGAGGCATGAAATCTGGGTCCCTGGGCTATATCAACAACATTCTTACTTTATAACACTGAGTAAGTCACTCTACCCATCCTTACTTCCATTAGAAACAGGAATAATACCACCTAGCCCTGATGGCCATTCAGAAGAAGCATAATGAAGAGACCCTTTCTCTGTTTTATACTAAAACAAATTACAAGGCAAGAACAATTAAAACCAATACAACAATATATAATTTAATGAAATAAAATAGAAAGCCCACTGAGAGTGACCAAAGCATTTATAAATGTTTATTATGATAAAAGTGGCATTTTCAAATCACTGGGTAAAAATAATTTTTATTATTATTTTTAATATATATTCAAAAGAAAATGGAGTTGTATTTTCATCCTCACAGCATAATATATAGGACATATCAAATGATAAAAGTATTAAAATTGTATATTAAGATTCCAATATTTAATAGCAAACAGCCCTCTATTGAGCCTATACCTACAAGAACATTTGAGAAGCTCACATATGCAGTTTGAATTGGTTCATTTGAATTGTGAGGTTTGCCTGATCAGTGTAGAGGTCCTTTATAGTGTAGAGGAGTGCAATTACACTCATATCGCATTATCATATTTTGTAGATCAGTCCTAAAGAAAGGACCTGCTCAAATTCACTGCATTGTTTCTATCATAATTTGAAATATCTCAAAGACCACAGCTTCCATTCAGAGATTTTTGTATGAATAAACCTACTGGTGGCAAAGGTAGTTGGCTGTTCAAGGAACTAATGTTTTCTTCTCAACTTCCACTTTAAAGATAGGGAATTGTTTCTATCGATACCTAGTGCCTCATAACTCATTCATTCATTCCTTCATTCATGTAATAAACAAACCTTTCATAGAGGCTAAGTGCTCAGTTTTTCACATTGTACGATGGTTGTGAAGTTTTATGACTATTAATCAATTGTGTCTTTTGATGCTGCAACCATATTGTGTTAAAGGGCGCACAGAATGTCCATTACAAGGAAGAAAAGAAGAAATGTCTTCCTTAGCTACTTTTCATTCCAACCATGCTACTTCACAGAATAATCCTGTTTAGGGAGGTCCTACTGAATATAAAGTGACAGACCATTCAGCAACTGATTGCTTCTGTTACTAGTTTAAGATAAAAACATAATTATTTTCTTTGCTTTTCAAAAGACTTATTTGATGCAGTCATTTTTAAAAGAAAGTATGGTGTTTGGATGTAAACTGACTCTTTGCATTGCCAATAATATATGTAATGGCCATCCAAGATCTGCGACCTCCCTTGACCTCTGCAGAACAAAACATTTCTCATCACCTTATATACTTTCTTTTTCTTTTGTTTTGAGACAGAGTTTTGCTCTTGTCGCCCAGGTTGGAGTGCAGTAGCACCATCTTGACTCACTGCAATCTCCACCTCCTGGGTTCAAGCTGTTCTCCTGCCTCAGCCTCCTGAGTAACTGGCATTACAGGTGCCTGCCACCATGCCCAGCTAATTTTTGATTATTAACTTATACACTTTCAAAGTTTGTGTCTGTCAGATTTCTCGGGTTCTGATTATGAAACACACACTTTCCTATTAGCCTCCCAACACCTTGGGAGATTATTTCCCTTAATCAACTTGATGAGAAAAGGTTCTGGATTGCTTAAATATCTCATTTACTTGGGCGATTACTGTGAATTTTAGCTCATATTTACATCTTCTCATTTATGATATTTTATAATTCCTAGACTAATATGAGTTCATGAAATTCGACTTTATATCTTGTCCCAATAATTCACCCATAGAGAAGTTCCATTTATCTCATTTTATTTTATTTTGAAAGTCTCACTCTGTTGCCTAGGCTGGAGTGCAGTGGCATGATCTCGGCTCACTGGAACCTCCACCTCCCGGGTTCAAATGATTCTTGTGCCTCAGCCACCTGAGTAGTTGAGATTACAGGCATGCGCTACCACACCTACCTAATTTTTGTATTTGTAGTAGAAAGGGGTTTTGCTATGTCACCAGGCTGGTCTCAAACTCCTGGCCTCAAGTGATCCACCTCAGCCCCCCAAAGTGCTGGGATTACAGGTGTGAGCCACTACACCCGGCCTGAGAAGTTCCATTTAATTGATATTTCCTTTATGGGTATATGCTCAATTGTTTGTCTAACAAATGCTTCCTTATCAGATCTTCTCCTTAAGGTTGTATGTTTTATTACATAAGTATTTGTTTACCAAAGAAAAATTAGAGAAATAAGATAAACAAAAAGATAATAAAACACTCTAGTTCCTCCACTAGCTATAAATGTATTAGATATTTTATATGTCATTCTAGTTTTTGACTTTGCATGCATTTTCAAAATGAAGATCATATTTTAGTATATATAGATCTCTTTGATTACTTTAATGCAGAATATCCCATACTATGGAACTACTGTAAGCTATTTAATCTCCTATTTGTGGATATACTGAATATTGCTAGTTTCAAAAATACAAACATTGGTACAATTAACGTATTTATACAATATTTGTGTCCACTTTTACGTATTTTTTCTGTAGGATAAATATCTATTAATTTATTTCTCATTCCAAAATATGAACATTTTAATAGATATTGGCAAATGACCATTAGAAGAGGTTACACCAAATTATTCTCCTTTACCTCTAGCAGTTTATGAGATTGCCTGATTCTCTACAACAGCAGTTTTCAAATTTGACTGCTCATTAGTATTACCTAGGGAATGTTTTAAAAATTATCAAGGCCCAAGTTCCTCTCCAGACCAATTAAATAAGCATCTTTGGGAGCGGATCCCGGGCATTACTATTTTCTAAAAGCTCTTCAGGTGATTCTAATGTAACCAGGGTTAAGAATCACTGTTCTACACCTTCACCACTGATGAAAAATGTTCTATTCAGACTTAGAAATTCAAATTCTAGAAATGTTTCCTAGGGGAACCTTTGCACAAATGGACGTGTGTACAGTGGAGGCCTATGCTTTTGGCAGACAGAAAATACTGCCGAGGAAGTTGAGAACTCTGGCATCAAAACAAAAAAATGATACATTTGGGACTTGTATTCAAAACTACTATTTACTCTTGCCTGCCTGCCATGTGTGTGACACACTTGTTCAAAAATAGAATTTATATAAGTTTACAAACTTTAGTTGAAGGTATTAGCTAGAGCTTTTAATAAATTATGTGATACCTGAACATGGGAATCTTTTGAGTAACATGAATAGATTTCCATCAACTAAAAAAATCAGTAGATAGTAATTCTGTCAGTGTTAGGAATATGCAGAAGGGCAACTCAACCATTAGATGCAGATTCTTTTTAAAGACGGATGGATGAATGGATATTTATAGAAGTGGTCACAGCAATTTTTTAACGGGGGGAATTTTTTCCAAATACACTCTTACACATAATCCCAAAGCTAAGTTGCTTTGATTGAGAGTAGTGGGAAGCACATAGATCCAACCCACTCAGCCTCCCCTGAGCCTCTGTAGTGCCTTTTGAAGCATTTCTGGGAATCCTAAGACTCCAGGAAAGGCAGATTGAAAACCATGGACCTGGAGTAGAGCATTCCAATCACATGCTAGAAATAAGTTACAGGTGTGCTGAAGATACTGCTTCCTCAGTGCTCACAGTAGTTGCAGGTGGGAATGTGGCAGCTGGAGTCCTTGAGGCTGATGCCTTTAAGGGGGAACAGATGTGTCTGTTTATCCCATACAAATACTCTTTTTCTGTGTGTGTTTGGACATGACGAAGATGGAAAAGCACTGATCTTGAGTACAAAAATATTCAATATATAGCCACGGCTATAAAGTGATGATCCTGGTGTCCTTGTATAACTCACAAACTGGTTCTGAAGGCAGTTATAGTGATGGATATGGTAATTATCCTGATTTGATCCTTATACAATGTACACATGCATTGAAACATCATACTGTACCCATAAATATACACAATTATAATGTGTTAATCATAAATATAAAATCAATAGAAACTGGTTCTGAAGGCAATTTCAATGTTTTGAACAATTGCAGCATAAGTGTATGGCTTTCCAGAAGGCCATTATAAAAGTATTCATGTAGGCCGGGCACGGTGGCTCACGTCTGTAATCCCAGCATTTTGGGAGGCTACAGTGGGTGGATTACTTAAGCTCAGGAGTTTGAGACTAGCCTGACCAACATGGCAAAACCCCGTTATCTATTAAAAATACAAAAATTAGCCGGGCATGGTGGTGGGCATCTGTAATCCCAACTACTCGGAAGGCCAAGGCAGGAGAATCACTTGAACCTGGAGGCGGAGGTTGCAGTGAGCCGGAATCACACCATTGCACTCCAGCCTGGGCCACAGAGCAAGATTCCATCTCAAAAAAAAAAAAGTATTTGATGTTTGTTAAGGAGTGCAATTTAACTCATATCACATTATCATATTTTGTAGAATCAAGATGGTTCTGATAAAAGATTAATTCTTGGTATCCTTAAACCACAATAGCACAGCTACACATAAAAGCTACATAATAAAGCATGGGCCTAGTGAAGCACACTTTCTCCAGTTCAATTTCCCATTAAAATGACATTTTGTTGTCAACAAGGAGAGGGAATAGCACTCTTTCCTAATTCAAAGCAGAGCACCTGGAAACACATTACTGCTTTCTGCATTACTCTTCTTTCCTGTTTATTGCTAACATACTAGGCATTTTGTTTGTTCCTAACATTTTAGAGCTTTCCACAAAGGACCTAACTGGGCCTTGAGGAGTAGTCAGTCTCTCCCTCCTGCATGGAATATTAACATTTTCTGGAGAAGAAAAATATTTCTATCCAAGTCTTTTATATGTTGCTTTATTTTGGGTTTCACAACTTGAGAACAGCCTAGTTTTGTTTGCTAAATGAGTTGTTCAACATACAAAACAAATAGCTCTTCCAGTTTGCAAGTTTCTGGAGTTCTCCTCTCCTTCAGGGAAACCCTAGCAACTACCATTGAGAGGGACATGGCACCTTTAGGAGAGAGGTGGCCAGAGCTCCTTTCAGAAGAGCTGCTGACACAAGACAGCAAGCACATTGTTGAGCTGAAAGCAGGTGTCCAGAGATAAGCTAAAATCTTAAAGCAAAATTTGCATTGTGATCTTGAAGACTTTTATCAACTCACAATTAATTATGACACTTCTCTGAAGCTGATTTTATAAAATGACCAACTCTTTAAACTGAAGAAATAGAAACACAATTATGTTATCTTCATAAAACTAACTGGAAAGCATTTGTGCTTGTCTCATTAATAAGCCCCATTTTGTTTTGAGCTGTAGTTGTGTGTACATATCACTTGCTAGTCTAGTCACTATAGCTGTTGCCTGAGTGTTGGTCCATAACAGAGTTCAGGGTCTGAACTCTGTAACAGAATGTCAGCACAGCTAAACTTTTCATTCTTGTTTTAAATCTAGTTCCCAAGGTAGAAAGTGATACAACTTTTCTAGCTGTCAGTTGGTGATAATTGCAAGGCCCTCCAGATCCCGTGGGAAGGACAGCAATGAGAAGGCATAAAGAAAATAGGCAAAGTGACACAGACATATATATACTCCACTCTCCTCCACCCACTAAGTAATGGGGTCCATCTTCACATACCTATAATTAACCCAACAGAATATAAAGGTGCAATTCAATTGTCACATCCATAATATGTAGTATTACGTAATCTTTAAAATGTTGTTATAAAAATAACAATGAGATGATTTTGTCTATGAGAGTAGCAAAACTTAAAAACAGTGATACCAAGTGTTGGCAAGTATATGAAGAAACAGACATTCATGCTCCATGAGATGAGGCTGGCGAGATTCATTTTGAAGGTCAATTAGGCAATATACATAAATATTTGTAAATATTCATGACAAGAATAAAAGCAGCCTGACATTTAAGAGTAGCCTGGTCTGCTACTCTATGAATGTCATGTATCAAGACAAAAGCAAGACTACTCTAATCATGTACTAACACAGAAAATCACTGTCCCAATTATAAAAATGATGAAATACCGCCCCCACCCCCCCCGCCCCACTCTGGCTCATATTAGTGACTGCTGCTTCTTTACCAATCACAAATTTGGTCTTCCTCACCTATAGAGTAAGATTTATTTAAATACAAAATCATAGAATTACTCATGCTTCCCAAATCCTGTAAGTGTTCATCACCAGGCAACGGATTAAATAACATGTGATACAACCATATAAAAGAATATATGCAGCTGCTAAAAAGGCATGTTGCATGAAAACTACACAATGTTGCTTAGAGAAATAAAGGAGACTTAAATAAGTGGAGAGAGATTTTATTCATGGGTCAGATGATTCAATATTGTTAGATGTCATTCCAAAGAAATGAAAGCCTATGTCCATAAAAACACTTGTACACAAATGCTCATAGCTGCTTTACTTATACTGGCCAAACTCTGAACAGCCCAAATGTCCATCAACAGGTGAATGGATAAATAAACTGTGGTAAAGCCATATGGTGGAATACTACTTGGCAATAAAAAGCAATGAAATAGTGAGACACATGATATGGATGAATCTCAAATAATTACACTAAGTGAAATAAGCCAGATCCTCTCCCGACCAAAGAGTGCATGCCGTATGAATCCATTTATACACAATTACAGAAAATGAAAACAATTCTATTTTGTCAGAAAGTGACCCATGGTTGCCTGGGTTAGGAACACAGGGAGAGAGAGGAGGGAGGGATTACAAAGGGGCATTAAGAAGTTTTGGGGGAGGCTGGGCATAGTGGCTCACGCCTGTAATCCTGACACTCAGGGAGACCAAGGTGGGTGGATCACTTGAGACCAGGAGTTCAAGACCAGCCTGGCCAACATAGCGAAACCCTGCCTCTACTAAACACACACACAATTAGCTGGATGTGGTGGCATGCACCTGTAGTCCCAGCTGCTCAGGAGGCTAAGGTATGAGAATCACCTGAACCTGGGAGGCAGAGGTTGGTGGGCCGAGATTGCACCACTGTATTCCAGCCTCGGTGACAGAGCAAGACTCTGTCTCAAAAAAAAAAGTAACTTTGGTGGGTGATGAATATGTTTACAATTTTGATTGTGGTTATGGTTTTATGTGTATATATATTCCAAGACTGATCACACTGTATACTTTCAACATGCAGCTTAATGTATGGTAATTATATTTCCGTCAAGTTATTAGATTAAAAAGCATGTGACAGATCTATATAACACTAAATTGAAAAGACAACTGTTAAGAGGAAAAGGCAAGTCTCAACACTGTATTCCTATTTTTGCAAAAGAATGTGTATATTGTATGAGAATATGCAATAAAGGATTACAACACTATATACCAACGGTTAACAGAGAAAAATATAAAGTGATTCAAAAATATGTTGTAGAGGCATATTTATTGACATGCAAAGATGTTTACAGTGTACAACTGGGGGGAAGCAAGTTACAAACATTTACAGTATGATCTTGTTTTAGTTTCTTAACTGGCAGAAAATCTCAAAACATATAACTCCATATTTTCACACATAGAAACTTTCACATCAGCTAAGACCAGGGATTATAACTCCCACCATGAGTCTTAGAGAACTCAGCCATAGCCTAAATGTCCTGGGAATGCTTTCTGGTCCATACCAACTTCCAAGAATCACTATCTCGTAGGTTGACACAGCAACCTCTTCTAGCTTTCCTGTTTTGTGTTGTTGAGGCTGCAATTCTGGGTCTAAATTTCTCTAATTAAGTTTATCTTGTAGTGTTAGCTGGTACAAATGCAGAAATGCCCAGGCTTGCCTACTAGTAAAAGATAAAGCCCCTTGGCCTTTCATATGACACACAGGAGAATAAATCATAAATGGTAAAAAAGAAAAAAAAATTAAGGTATGATTTTGCAAGGAGGAAAAAAGCAATTACCTTTTAAATTCAGGGTATAAAATGATTTCGGCTCTTTGGGAAAGAAAAAATACAAATGGATAGAAAAAGATACAAAGGACACCTAACAAGTTTCCCTTGCTGATGACTCCAAATCTACATCTTACTCAGTGAACAAAGTTTTGGGCTCCTACTATTTTCGACACTGCCAGATAAAATCCATCTATTCACCTCAGAATTTTCTCCTGACCTCCAGCCAGATGTAGCCAAATGTCTAATAGACACACGAATTTGAAGGAAGTTAAGAATTGTAACACCTGGCATGGACATGATCTATTGCAAAATTAAACCATTAAAACCAGTCTCTGAGCTTTGAAGGCCCCCCACCTCAAAATGCCCTTCAGGGGGACTATAAAGCAGTGTGGTGAGATAGGTTCTGGTGTCAGACAAAACAGCTACGCCACCTGCCTGCTGTGGGAATCTAGGAAAAGGTATTTAATCTCTCTAATTCTCATTGGAGGGTACCCAGAATAATGAGTTCTAATAAAAATACAAGTAACTAGCTCACAAGTTCACTATGAGAAGAGGAAAAAAACTTGTAAAATATGGTGCCAACACAGTGTTTGACATAGAATAGGCACTCACAAAATGTTTCCTGCCTTCTCTTTTGTGAGATAACTTTTATGTAAATAAAACAGCCTAACAATTTAAGAGTTATGAATGTAGTAGCAAAATCAAAATTGAACAAATAATACATTTTGTCTGAGATTCTGAGTCATTTCTGTGTTGTGGAACAAGTATCTGATACAGCTGGAAGAGGAGAAAAATAGTAGTTTATCTTACATTAAATATCCTATAGCAACCCCTGCCTCCTTTATGTAGAGTGCGCACATTCGGCCATGAGTGTGCACGTGCACACACAGAGACACACACACTCACACACATTCTCTCTCTAGGTACTGTTATCTTTGTGTATGTGTATGCGTTACTTCTGTAACTAGATTACAAACTCAAGGATATTTTCTTTTTTGCCATTTTAAGCCACAGGTGTATCTAAGCAGATACTAATGAAAAAGTTAGCTTACTTAAAATGAACTGGTTCGCTATCTTAAGTAAAATGTTAAAAATATGCCAATCTAGACAAGATAAAAATCAAACATTTTCAGCCCAAGGTATAATATTCATTTGATACCCCCAAAATAGTCTAGCTCAAACCTAGAGCCTGTCACAGGTGACTCTGTGTTAAAGATGCAGTGTATAATGTGTACACTGTAATGTACACCCTGCTAGAGTTTAGAGATGGCTCAAAACATTCTATCTCTGGCTCATTTTACATTGTTTCAATAATCCCTTTAACTTCCCTGAAAATGGCCATGAGTGTATTATAACTCAAGTGATCAACAACTACAATTGAGCCTTTTCTGATATGCTCCTTTATGTTAATAAATATGGCCACACCACTAACAAGATTGGCTTTTGCCTCTTTCTGGTTAAAGATGAGTTTTAATGCTGCCAATGCCTTCATATTGATCATGTCTCTGGCTGCAGTTGGATTTTCAGACATATTTAAAAGCAGTTTCAAAACAAGATTTCTGGTTTTGCAATTTCCTGAGGACAGCAAATGGAAAAGCTCTGAAAAGTAATTGGCAACAATGTAGTGATGGACAAAATCAGTAGTCAGTTGTCCTAGTATCTTTAATCCAGATTGCTGTCCGGGTGAGTTCAAAGGAAATGACACGGTTTCTTTACACATATGCTTAACATGTAATTCAATTTTGTGTTGTCTTTCATCCCCAGAAGGAGGATTCAGAGTAATTACAGTCTTTTTTCTCATTTCAGGGGAAGGAAAACTGAGCAAGCTTTCAATAAGTGTCACTACACCCACTTCATTAATAAACTCTTGGGCAAACGGGTGAACATTATGGACACCCATTGCAATCCGTGCTATTTTATGAATAAGAGGATCAGTAGTTGACTTAAGTAAGCTAACAAGTTTTTCAAATTCCTCAGAATCCATATAGCATTCCATTTTGCAAGGACAAGCAAATGGCTTAATCCCATTTACCTCTCTGATCCTGATTTGACGTCTAATCTCATCTATGGTCTGGATGCAGGGGTCAGAATCAAAACGACACTCAGGGATAGGCTGTGAGCATGAGCGAGTGTTCCTAGAAGGGCGGCAAGCTGTTGCCCCAGGCAAAGAACAGGCATTTTCTTCAGCTGAAGCCAGAACAATATATGAAGGAGGGCTTGCCTCAGATGGTGCCTGGGATCTAAATCCTAACACTGCTGGAGTTACAGCAGGGGCGTTGGGCCAGATAGTTACCTCAGACCAGTCCTTGGGCCTATTTTTTTCATTAATTTCATACAGGGGCTGAGGCTTAACTATCCTGCTCACGGGTTTAGGATTAGGGTCAAAACTGGTGTCATCTCCTTCCCAAAACCAGTTCCCAATAACATTCTCTTCCTCCTCCTCCTCAGCCCCTGACCTGGGTTTGCAATCGGCCCCAGCCGCAGGCTCCAACTCCTCAGCACAGACCTGGGCACCGATTTCAGGTTTATCATTCTTAGTGCTGGAACTATTACCCGCCTCTTCTCCATTCCAGAACCAGGAATTGATAGTGGCCTCTTCCCCAGCCCAGAACCAGGCATCAATACCAGCCTCATTTTTACATGTGGAGCTGGTGGACTCATTCCCAGCCTTGGAACTGAAATCTCCCATGGCTTTGCCCAGAGTCTTAGGCTCTGACAGAGCTCTTTCCTTCACCTCAGCAACAACCTTGTTCTTAGACACTGCCTTCATCTCTGCTACTGCATCTGTCTTAGACCCTGTCTTGGCTTTGGCTTTGGCCCTGGTCTTGGCTACAGGCCTAACAACACCAGTAGCCTCCCTCTCTGCTCCAGCTTCAGCTTGTGTAACAGGCTTTTTTTCAGTTTTGGCCTGGGCTCTTGTCCTATTCTTAGTCCCAGTCATGGTTGAAGTCCAGTTATATGGCCCTGTCCAGTCTTGGCCTTGGTTCTCAATGTGTCCTAGGTCAAAGTCTTAACACTCTTTCACTGGGTAATGGAAAAACTTGGTAGCAAGAGTTAGAGTCAACTGTCAGTTCTGCAGTCACAAAGTTCTCTTTCCAAACATACAGCCTCTGTCAATGATATAGAGGGCAGAGGCACGCTCGGGCTGGGGAAGAATGATTGTTCCCAAGTGCAGACCTGCTGAAGGTGATGGTCTTCCAACAATCCAAAGCCACCACAGCCACCAGTGGAGATGGACCTGAGGTTGAAGAAAGAAACTGGCTTTGAGTCTTGTCCAACTGTGCTTCTCTATGCAAACAGCCACACAGAAGGACATAGAGTAGAAATGAATTGTGTAGAAGTGAATTAATAAAAAACTCTGCTACTTCATTTTATACCTTGCACACTGCCACTAATGCTCAACAATGTTCTGCCCAAGCACTGTCGTTCTTTTACTCTGCATCAAACAGGAACAAAGATGGCAGGTAAGCTTGCTGAGAGTGAGAAAGGCTAAAGGAATGCCCAGTCTCTTTGGACCCATGCTAGTAGGTCCACCACTAAAATACATACCACTAGACCTCACAGATGTATTCAGGCAGCACTCACACCAACCTGCATTGATCTAGTGCAATTTTTCCTCCTTCCCTGTTTCCAGTGTTGATATGCCCTATAGTTAACTCATGGGCAGGCCTATGGACAAAAATACAGGTGGGACTGGAATTCTGAGTATTTGGTTGACAGACCTACACTCTAATCTCTAAACCTAATTTCTGCCTTCCCAAATCTAGGGCTTTGGTTATATAACACTTCTGGCCTCCTAGTACTCCTCGTGGCTTCTTTTCCCATTTCCTGCCCCAGTATCTACCTCATCAGCATAATCCTGGCTCACCCCACCCCATCACTTGTACACAAATGTGAGGTCAGAAGTGACCAGAAAGCTGAAAGACAGTGGCTCCAAGATATGATCTGGTCTAACCCACTTGGCAACAGCCTCTCCATAACCCCAATCAACAGGGGTGTTCACACATAAACCTACCTTGAATCCAAATGAACAGTTTTTGTTCTCTTTCTTAATTAACTTCCAAGTGAACAGCTACATACAGATCTCTACAGGAACCTAGAAAGGAACAGACCTAAGGATAGAAAGGAAGGCAAAGGAAAGAAAACAGAAGAGACTAAGATGATCTAATGCCCATAACAAGGGTTATAACATATGCTTTTGAATATTCAAGGCTATGTTAAATGTCTCCCACCTGTCTGCTCCTCCTCAATGATTCCCTAATCACCCCAAGACCTGCAGCCTGATTACACCTCCTGCCAACTTTGAAGTCAGTCATTTTCCCAACAGAAGTTACACCTCCTTTCCTGAAAAAAAAAAAATGAGGTGCAGAAATAGGTAGTGGAACATAGGCAATCGTACTTAGGAGGCAGGCAGGGAAGATAATGGAGACTGTTATTTTAATACCATCTGTGCATGTCCCTCCCCTTCCCCATGCATACCTAGATCCTGCTTTATTCACCACCCATGTCAGCCTGCTCATACAGCAGGGGTCCTCAGGAGATGCTATCCTTCCCACCAAAGAGTTCTCTAGCTAGAGAAGAGTCACACCCTACAAAAAGAAGACGAGCAACTAGCAAAAAAATAACCCCAAGAGACTATGTTAACAATGGTAGAAAAATAGCAGGTTAATGGACAGATTCCCAGAATTCGGATTCTAATACCTCCTTTTTGAGAATCAGAAACTAAGTAAATGAAGTCTCCCAACTCTCATAGCTCCTCAGATATCCACCATCAGAAATGCCATGAATTCTTCTGTGGGACTATTTCTGTACCAAAATGAGACGGTCTGTGAGGAATGGCTGGAGATGGAGTTTTGGTTTCCAGAACCAGAAATTGAAGAAGCAGATTGACTTCAAATGTTCTAAATTGACCCTTCAAAGAGATTTCCCCTCTACTTGGAACCCTTATTCTCACGCATCATTACATTACTTAAAGTGGATCAGCATGTTGAGAAAACAGATCCTGAACAAGAAAGGTGGAAAAATACTACCCTGTTATTTACATGGACTACTGTTATGAAATTCGACCAAGTCCACACCCTGTCTATTTGTTTGCACAAAACTGCGTGTGGGGATCTAAATATGTAAGGCAATAAAACAGTGTGGTATTAAAAGGCGGATAAACATTTCATTTTAGTGTCTTCATAATCCACCCACTCAAAGTTCCAGTTTTGGAGAACCCACCAGACCTACCCCCCAGACAGGAGACTTTGACAACCACCTGGAGCCTGTGGGAATGGACAGCACCCAGGAAAAGGGTCCCACAGGCCCCTTTCCGGAATCAGGGCCCGGAGTAGTGAATGCGGCCCACCTCTCGCGGGCTGGGCACAGAGCTGGGACGCCGGCCCCAACCAACCTTCCCAGGCGCCCCCTACAATGGCTCCCGCTCCGCCATTTTCCCGAAGGAGCCTCCCCCACAGCCCCTTCCGGGCATAGACCGTCGAGGGCGGAGCGCCGGCGCCTGCAAAGCTGGTTGGGAAGCTGTCAGAGCGGTTCTCCTCCAGACGAGCTGACGGTGCCTCTCAAGCCAGCCTCTCAGCCCTTGGCCTGGCCTGGCCCGGCCCTCACCGGTCACCGCCTCCCATCGCCAGGGGTCTCGGGCACTGCGCACCTCTCTCCGGCGCCCGGCTCCGACCGGATCGTCTCCTCCTTGCCAGGCTGTCAGGGTCGGCGGGGCAGGCTGCCAGCCGGTCCACCCTGGCGGACCACCCCAACCTCACGCACCCCCACTTGCCTTCAGCGGCCCAGGGCCCAGGTCGTCGACCTCCCTCTCTTCTCCTCAGCTCTCCTCTGGCGGCTCCTCACTTGGATTCTCACCGCTTTCCCCGCGATCCGTATGGAAAAGACGAGTCCCGCCCCCTACGCCTCTGCACCAAACTGGGCAGGGGCTGCGCAGGATGCGGCAGGAACCACTCGCCGCGAGGGTGTCGGGAAGGGGAGCGGAGGGATACTGCGCGAAAGTGCTCGACGCCCCCTCCCAGGCCCACCTTAGTTCCGACCCCGAGGTGGGCGGGGCCACGACGAGCCCCAGCCTGGCCCTGCGGGTTGGCACCAGGGTGCCTCAGGAGGCCCCCGGGGACCCTAACGTGGCGACCACCACCACATTTCTGACGTTGCTATAATATATGGGACCGGCGGACAGCTGGGCGCCCGGGCAGGGGACCGGATCAGGAGGTTGGGAAGAGCTGCGCTGGAGGGATCAGCGGATGGATACCAAACCTTCCCTTAGTGTGTCTGCACCCCTGCCCCAACTCCCCTGCTGGGTGTCTGCCCCCTCCCTCTCCCCAGCCCTCTCACCCTCCTTCCTGGATGTTAATGGGACAGGGGGTGTCAGCACTGCAGTCTGGGAGGGGAGAGGCAATTTCAGGCCAGAAAGGCCTGGGCCTCTAGGGTGGTCCTCTTGTGCATTTATTTCCCAGCTTCGTGGAGCCACTCAGGGGAGGAAGGTACACCCGCTCTTAAGTGAATTCTGGGGCAGGGGGCTCCCATCAAGGCCTCACCACTGCCCCTCTTCTAAAAGAAGGTAGACCTAGACCTCTGACCCTAGGAAACCAACCACTGGTCTGTACAGACTCATTTCTTTCTGCCACACCGGTTTTTCTCATTTCAAATGGTGGCTCACGTTGGCATTGCGCCGTCCCCACAGTTGCCCCCCAAAGAGGGCCTTTCCCTGTCAGGACCCGCAGGAGGTCATAACAGCCCTTTCTCTTTGATGGCACCACCTAGGGATGGTCTTGGCGCCTCTCCACTGTTCTGTCAGGAGAGGGGACCTCTATTCGCACACTTCCTCAAGGCAGATCCCAGATCCCAGCTGCGCTCCTCAACTCCTCCTTTTGGCCCAGCCCTGCATCCTGCCTAATGCATGTATGTGCCTTTTTCTTCTGAACATATACCTTTTTTTACTCTCCCAAGTGGTGGGGAGTTTGTTAGACTGGAAGTTGCCTGAATGAAAGTACCCTTTTGGTATTGTTCACCACTGTATTCTCAGCACATTGTAGACGGTATAGTCAGTCAAGGGTTGAAGGAGGTGAGGGGCTACTGAGTCATGATAATTCCATGGTACCTTCTGTGGGTTGCAGATCAATGCTAATTTGTAAGTGTGTCTTTATCTTTGTTACCTGTAACCCCAGGGCTTAGCCCAGAGTATGCCACCCACGGCTGCTCTTGTATGGTTTTTCAGTGTTGGAAGGGAGCAAGAGAGGAAGACAGATTGTGAAGCAACTCCTGAAGCACACACATATTAGAAATAATACCAACACCTACATTTCAAAATATAGAGCACAAAGAGGCAGAAAAATATGATCATTTTTCCTGGTCATTTGTATTCCCTTTGTGGATGCCTCAATCTGACACACCAATATATGTGACTTAGGAGATATTAGTCATACTAAGAGAAACCGGAGTTTCAATTGCATGTCACACTACTTTTTGATGAATCACTTTACGTTATGATTCTTAACATTTGTGTGTTCTTATTAGCTTTGTCCTTTAAGCTTAATAGCATTAAAACTTTAACACATTATCTTAAATATGAAGGACATAGGCCTGCAGATTCTGATGTGAATTTTCTTTCTCCAGTATAATGCTTTAAGTAAATATATGCAAGAATATTAAAATGCATAATTTCTTTTAATAGCAATTAATTGTAAATAATGTAAATGAAACCACCTTTACAAAAAATTATAACAATGAGAAAATTAGGGCAGTGAAGGAGATCTGATCTGGCTAACACCTGTCTTGCCTTTGGCCTTCAAGTTGCCCTTAATTATTCCCGGGCGTATAAGCTAACTTTGGGAGACATTTACTTTACAGTTTAAATGATAATAGCCATTCCCCAAAAAGTAACCAACTGTCTTTGTAAAGCTAATAAGAAACCACCAGGCTAGGAGGATGGAGCAGCCTGAGTCCTGCTAAGGTGTAGACATAAAGGATTGACAGCCATTATTCCGAGGTTACAAGATACGCAACTTCCCCAATTATTTCTGCAGATAACATCACTATTGTAGAACCTAAGATTGGCCTTTTGAGGTATCTTTTCAGATTTCTTGCATGTCTGGCTCCACCTTGACCCACCAACTGCTCCTGAGGCCCCATCCAGAAGTGACTCAGCACATAGGGGGACCATTTCCCACACCCCTATGATTGCACCCCCAACCAATCAGCACCAACCACCCATTGCCTAACCACTCCCATGCCCCCAAACTACTTTTGGAAAACCGTAGCCCCCAAATTCTTCAGGAGATTGAGTTAAGACAGGACTCCATCTCCCATTTGGTGTGGCCAGCACCGCATCAATTAAACTCTTTCTTTATCGCAATGCCATGGTCTCCTTGAATTAATTTTGTTTGTGCAGCTGGCAGGAAGAACCCATCGCGCGGTTACATAAATGACCATCAATAGTGAAAGCATTAAACTAAGTATGATAAATTTATTTTATAAAGTACTATTCTACCCTACTATGATATCAAAAAGAAATGGCTCTATATGTACCAAAATGGAAATAACTCAAAATACAAAGTGAAAATGCAAGTTGTACAATAATACATATGGTTTATGGAAAGTGTGCATTATAAGTATATATCTATTGTGAAAGAAAAATAAATCTCAGGATCCTAAAATCGCTGAGTCAAAGGGAAAAGTCAAGCTGGGAACTGCTTAGGGCAAATCTGCCTCCCATTCTATTCCTAAAAAATATAGTTACTAAGATAAAAAAAAAAAAAGCTACATACATCCCTCACCATTTATCCACAAGGAAATTCCTTGTGGACAAAGGACAGACAGACAGCTCAAAGTCACCCCTCTGCTCACTGATATAAATGCATATCTGATTGCCTCCTTTGGAGAGGCTAATCAGAAACTCAAAAGAATGCAACCATTTGTCTCTTATCTACCTTTGACCTGGAAGCCCCCTCCCCTCTTGGAGGTGTCCTGCCTTTCTGGACAGAACCAATGTGCATCTTACATGTATTAATTGATGTCTCATTGCCCGGACCACAATGGGCACATGTTGTCAAGACCTCCTGAGGCTGTGTCACAGAAGCATCCCTAACCTTGACAAAATAAACTTCCTCAACTGACTGAGACCTGTCTCAGATATTTGGGGTACATATTTTGGTAACCGCAAAGGGATTCTGAGTGGAGGTGCCCCTGACCTTGAGGAATCTCCTATGGGTGTTTGGTACCAGCTTGAGCTACCTTTATGGCTCAAACCAATAGGACAACTTGCAGAGGCCTGGAAGCCCCCCCCCCCCCGAGAATCCCTGATCTCCCAAAATTTGATCGAGAACTAAAGTTTAGTTTGCTGTACAACTCCTTTATTTTTTTGGAGTTTTACTTGCTTCCAACAAGGAAGGCAGGGTCTGCAAAATATCTCAAGTACTGATCTTAGGTTTTTCAACAGTTATGTTATTCCCAGGAGCAATTTGGGGAGGTTCAGACTCGCAGCTGGAGGCTGTATGGCCCCTAAACCATAATTTTTAATCTTGTAGCTAATTTGTTAGGCCTAGGAAGGCAGACTGGTCCCCAGGCAAGAAGGTATCCCACACCCCGCCCCCGACTGGGAAAGGGCTATTATCAATTTTGTTTCAGAGTTAAACTATAAACTAAATTCCTTCCCAAGGTTAGTTTGGCCTAAACCCAGGAATGAACAAGGACAGCTTAAAGTTTAGAAGCAAGATGGAGTTGCTTAGGTCTGATCTCTTTCACTGTCATAATTTCATCAGCTATAATTTTTGCAAAGGTGGTTTCATTAGCACACTGAGATGAACAAGAATGATGACGGCAATAGCAAGCATGCCTTCATTTATTCCTTCTCCAATGCCCTTTCTTTCTATAAATTTCTGACCTATATTATTTTACCTTTTCCCTGAAGAACTTCTTTTTAACATCTCCTGCAGGGCACGTCTGCTGGTGATGAATATCCTCAGTTCCTGTTTGTCTGAGAAATTATTTCTCCTTCATGTTTAAGGATAATTTTACTGATCACAGAGGTCTAAGTTGGTAGTATTTCTTTCAATATTTTAAATATTACAGCCCACTCTCTTCTTTACTTGCATGATTTCTGCACTATAATTCTTATCCTTGTTCCTCTATAGGTAAGGGATTTCGGGGTTTTTTTTTTGTTTTTTTGTTTTTTCAGTATTTTCTCTTTGTCTTTCTTCAGTTTGGATATGATATGCCTATGTTACAGGTAGTTAGACAGGCATGATTGGGGCAGAAGAGGGCTCTACCCTCACCCCACTAGGACTGTCAGAAGATGATTTAGCAATTACCGCATTGCCTCTCTAAAATGGAAAAATTGGCAGTTGGTGCTATGGAGAGGCCATTTCCTAATGGCCCACACCTATTGCACTAAAGTGTTAATTGAATGCAGGCTCCAGGGTGAAACAACTTCCCAGGCATATGCATTAAGAGACAAAATAGCAGAGTATGACCTTCTGGGAGCACTCCACTGGAAAAGGAAAGAAAGCCTCAGATGGGCATGTATACAACTTTCTAAATACACTGTGCATGCTCACTTCCTAAGGGTAAGGAGGGCACCTCACATTCGGGCAGCCCACACCAATGGAAGTATCACGGGAAAGGGGCCAGCCTATAAAGTCCTAGGATTAAGATTAAACAGTGCACTTGTCCTTCAAGTCGCCCGCTTGGGTCTCTTTCAAGCATGCTTTCCTTTCCTTTTTTTTTTTTTTTTTTTTTTTTTTTTTTTTTTTTTTTGAGACGGAGTCTTGCTCTGTCGCCCAGGCTGGAGTGCAGTGGCCAGATCTCGGCTCACTGCAAGCTCCGCCTCCCGGGTTCACGCCATTCTCCTGCCTCAGCCTCCCGAGTAGCTGGGACTACAGGCACCCACCACCTCGCCCGGCTAGTTTTTTTGTAATATTTAGTAGAGACGGGGTTTCACCGTGTTAGCCAGGATAGTCTCGATCTCCTGACCTCGTGATCCACCCGTCTCCGCCTCCCAAAGTGCTGGGATTACAGGCTTGAGCCACCGCGCCCGGCCGCTTTCCTTTCTTTACTGTTCTAAAGTCTTTTAAAATAAACTTCCACTCTTGCTCGGAAACTTGCCTTGGTCTCTTTTTCTGCCTTATGCCCCTCAGTCAAATTCTTTCTTCTGAAGAGGCAAGAATTGAGGCTGCTGCAGACCCATACAGATTCACCAGTGGTAACTCAGACACTTGTCACCCTTAACATATTAGGTACCATGAGACTCGGTTATTTGCCACCGGTAATATATTGGCCATGTGACTCAGATGTTAAGAGATATCTATGCCTTGCCTTCTTTGGTTGGAGGCATCTGACCCCTGTGTGTAGTCCCTTGTCCCTTCCCTTCCCTTCTTTCTTCCCTTCTTTCTTTCCATGTGACTCAGATGTTAAGAGATATCTATGCCTTGCCTTCTTTGGTTGGAGGCATCCAACCCCCGTGTGCAGTTTTTTTCTTCCCTTCCCTTCCCTCCCCTCCCCTCCCCTCCCCTTCCCTTCCTTCCTTCCTTTTCTTTCCTTCCTTCCTTCCTTCCTTCCTTCCTTCCTTCCTTCCTTCCTTCCTTCCTTCCTTTCTCCTTCCTTCTCTTTCTTTTTCTTGTGATCAGTTCTGCTATTAATGCATTCTTCAGTATGCAGCTCCAAATTTTCTAGATCCTGTAGGCATGCTTCATTGTTTTGTATTGTTTTTCTTCTGTCACTTGTGACTATGTATTTTGAAATAGACTGTCTTCAGGCTCACTAATTCTTGTGATCAATTCTGCTATTAAAGCGTTCTTCAGTATGCAGCTCCAAAATTTCTGCCTGATTCTTTTAAATTATTTTAATGTCTTTGTTAAATTTATCTGATAGAATTTTGAATTCCTTCTCTGTGGTATCCTGAATTTCATTAAGTTTCCTCAAAACAGCTATTTCAACTTCTCTGTCTGGAAGGTCACACATCTCTGTTTTTCCAAGATTGGTCCCTGGTGCCTTATTTAGTTTGTTTGGTGAGGTTATGCTTCCCTGGCTGCTCTTGATGCTTGTTGATGTTGGTTGGTTTTTGGACATTGAAAAGTTAGGTATTTATTGTACTCTTCACAATCTGCGGAAGGCTTTCCAGGTATTTTAAGGGACTTGGGCCCCAAGCTCTGTAACACTGTGGTTCTTGCAGACTCATGGAAGTAACACTTGTTGGTCTTGGTTAAGATTCGGGAGAATTCCCTGGATTACCAGGCAGAGACTCTTGTTCTCTTCCTTTACATTCTCACAATCTCTGTCTCTCTGTCTCTCTCTCTTTCTCTCTCTCGCTCTCTCTCTCTGTCTCTCTGTCTCTCTCTTTCTCTCTCTCTCTCTCCATAAGTGACTCTGCTTTCCGTGGCTGATTTATCAGCTCACCCTAATGGTGGCTTGCAGGGGTGGGAAGGACCTTAGGGTCCACATCAAGTAGGTCACAAGCATTAAAAGGCCCTCCTAGATAGGAGGCTCATGAGAGTGGTGGGTTGAGGCCTAAAAACCATGCAACGTAAGAGATTTCCTCTGCTTTTTCTTTCCAACTAAAATTGGCTCTTTTCCAAAAATGTATACCACCCATTCTCCTGTTTTCTGTGTGTGTGTTCTAAAATGGCTTTTCACACCCACCAGACCTTCTGCCTTGGGTGAAAGGCTGCTTCTTTGCTTTCACTTTGCATGCCACATGACTTCTAAAACACACACTCCCTGTTATTCGTGCGCCCATGGCTCTCTGCATTTGTGCAGCAGCAAAGGCACAGGCTCCCTTGTGGATATCCCCTGAGGTTTATATTTGTTTTTACTATCTCGGGTGACATTCCATCTTTCCCCTGTCTGCTGGTATGTGGCCAGGACACTAATTGGAACTCCAGTGCTGCCGGCTTCTTACAACTCATCATGTGCATTTTGTTCCTGTTATGCCCCAGCACTAAGTTTTCTGATGGCTTTTAAAAGCAGCTTGTCTGCCTGCATAGTGCTTCAATCTGGTCCTTTAAGGTTCCCACCCTCTTGTTTTTTAAGCCACCACCACTTTGGGAGGAGGAGAAATTCCTACCCCAAGGCCCAAGTCCTCAGAGGTTACTGCTTTATGTTCAGAGGGCAAATAAACATTACCCTCTTGAATACAAGGGCTCCTGTTTTCATGAGCATATGAAGGCTTTCCATGAGTATTCCTCTTGCTTCTTTCCACATCCTCCTATAGCCTCCATTTCTCGAATTACTTCCATGCCTTTCTCAATGTGCATCAAGCCCTTCAAGGTCATATTCTAAAGGAGGGAGGAGGGAAGTCCAGCCACTGCGGCAGTTAACAGAGAAACAGGTTTCTAAGAAAAAAGATAATTATTTTATTACTAAAATCCTCTGAGTGAGAGTCACTCTATAAGGCCATGGAGACAAGGATATAGGCTGGCCAAAGGCCACAGATGCAAGTGTGAAAGGAAAATATCTTGTGCCCTCAAAATCCTAAACTAAAGGGGACATTCAAGCTGGGTAAATCTGCCTCCCATTCTATTCAAAGTCATCCCTCTGCTCACTCTGATAGAGGCTTATTCTGATTGCCTCCTTTGGAAAAGCTTATCAGAAACTCAAAAGAATGCAACCATTTGTCTCTCACCTAACCTGTGACCTGGAAGCCCCCTCCCTGCTTCCAGTTGTCCTCACCATTCTGGATGGAACCAATGTACTTCTTACATATATTGATTGATATCTCCTCTCTCCCTAAAATGTATAAAACCAAGCTGTGCCCCAACCACCTTGGGCACATGTCCTCACGACTTCCTGAGGCTGTGTCACTGGCGTGTATCCTCAACGTTGGCAAAATAAACTTTCTAAATTAATTGAGGCCTGTCTCAAATTTTCAGGGTTCACACAAGAGACCCATAGGACAGAGATGAAGGGTAGCCCAGGCTGACAGATTACCACTGGAACAGAAATGAAACACTAGGGAGTTACACAGTAAGAACCAGTTAATTCCAGACCCCAGGAATGGACAGGGGCCAACGGTTCACTCCAGTATCTCCTCTGTTCTCCAGTGGGTAATTGTGATGAGATGGGACCATGGATACACAGTAAAGACTGGTTAAGTCTGGAACCCAAGAAGGGTGGTCCTAGCTTAACAGGTTACCATTGGAACAAAGATGAAAGGCTAGGCATGTACATAGTAAGGACCAGTTAATTCTGGAACCCCAGGGATGGACAGGGGCTCACTGTTCACTCCAGTATCTCTTCTGTTCTCTGTTCTCAAGTGGGTAATTGTGATGAGATGGGACCATGGGTACATGTAAAGAATGGTTAAGTCTAGAACCCAGGATGATGGGGGATGCCCCATTTGGGGTAATAGGAAGAAAGGGAGGACACCTTTTTCCCTTTTCCTCTTTTTCCTCCTCTGTTCTCTCTTCGCAAATGGCAGATGGGAAATTGTGTCTCCATACCACAGGACTTGCCCCTTGGATGCATTCCCCCAAACTGGGAAAATTTTAATTTCCCCAAACCTTAAACTACCTGGCTCAAAAAGAAACTGGGAGGCAATTACAAGAGTCAGCCTTGGAACCCCTGTGCAGGAGGTCCTCAGATTAGCCTCTTAAGTCTTTTACAACCCAGAGCAGAATAAAGAGAACAGGGCTAAGCCTGTTAGGTGGGGCAAATGGCATCCCCTCCCTCAAAACAAAAGATTCACACCCCTTTATATTACTTAAGGGACCAATTGCCATTCTCCCACCCATCCCCGGTAATGTCTAAAATAGCCCACACTTATTCAGACAAGTCCTAACTCTCAAGAGATTTCTCTAACTGAGAAATCTCTTGAGAGGGGATAACTTCTACAGTATGTAGACAACCTCTTTATCTACTCCCCCTTCTCAGGACACACATGGCAACATGCA
This sequence comes from Chlorocebus sabaeus, assembly GCF_047675955.1. Lineage (NCBI taxonomy): Eukaryota > Metazoa > Chordata > Mammalia > Primates > Cercopithecidae > Chlorocebus > Chlorocebus sabaeus. Next base: position 50,699,234 of record NC_132933.1, read on the forward strand.
GTACAAACCTTAACTTTCTAACAGAAAGAAAATGACTTTTATCTAGTTCAAAGATTCCATGAAATGGAAAAAAGATGATTTTTCCTTGGTGTTGTGGCTTGGTCCTCAGGGTGCGGCAAGCAGGGTTGTTAGGGCTACTCAGGGAAAGGGAACCCAGAAGCCAGCAGCCAGGCATGCTGGTAGAAGGGTAGGAATTCTTGCCAGTCAGACTTCTGGCTTCTCTCTCTCTATGCAAACCAGTAGTAGGAATGGTAAAAATCAGTGTATTCTCTGCCCCTTCATGAATGACTTCTGACTTCCCTTCTTGAATTTTCCTTTGTTGAAGCTACCTTTGTAGACTCTAAATCTTGTAAAGACTGCTTACCACCTCTTTGAAAATACCTTGTACACTCATGGATAAGTCATAACCTTAGTTAAGGCTTATTGGTTTCACCTGTGAGGTTACTTTTGGTAAAGTTCAAAAACCACAAGTATTGGCTGTTTGGCTAGGCTAAAGTCAAGTAATAAGAGATTTAAAAGGATTTTCTTAGGAACACTATGGTTAAAAGTCAGCTTAGTTAAAAGCAGATGTCCAAGCTATACATATATTTAAAAGGCCTTGTTTTTTTTCTCTTCTTGAATCTTATTTTTCTGAAGAAAAAAAGGTTTTTTGTTCTCAGTCAACTGAATTAGTTTTCTTATTTTGTGTTCTTGCCCCTCTTGATGTACACATGAAAGGACCTAAGATAATTTCTAACGGCTTGGGACTCCTTGGGAAAAACAGAGGAGGTGCCACAGACCCCATTTTGGGAAAAACCTCTGGTTTCCTCATGTAACCCCAGGAACTGAAAGTGGATAGATCCCTCTTAAAATCTAAGGCTCTGTTCTGTTTGCATTGCATTACCTGTTTTTCACTTTTGGGAGTTTCAGAAATTACTTCACATTATGAAAGAACTTTGGTAATAACCAGGTAGGAAATATATGGATAGCTAATGGCAGTTATGGAGGAATACTTGCACGTTTGGATCAGAGAAGCATGCTCTTGGCCACCCGGAAGGTACCGCAACATCCCCACCCCCCACCGAGAGATAAGACTCCCATGGGGAATGGGCTGAATGGCATTGGATCACTTTGCAATGAAATGTATGGTAAAATCATTGTACTGTCTTGCTCCGTAGCATTTCTCTTTTGGGGATCCAGGATCCACTGTAATGATGGGACCCTTAATTTTGGGGATCCATTTTTACCTTCCAGCTGTATCTTCTTATTAGGCTCTGGAAACTGCATGCTTTCTCCACTCTGTTCTTCCAAAGGCTCCACCCTGAAGCCGATAATCCAATTAAGAAACAAAAAGTGGTAAATGAAAAATCTTACAACTACTGAATCTTCTATGTATTTATATGTGTCGTGTGTGATGTTTATATAAAAGAGCTCTAATTAATTGGTGTTAAAAAATAATTGCTTAAATATTGTCAGAAAATGTAAAGTGTAATGCCTTTTAGTTCATGTGACCTAAATAATCTTTGGGAAATAAAGACAGTTTTAGGATTATTGGTAAAATAAAAATATCTTCAAAAATTTAGCCATTTGGTCTAAATTATGCAAGTCAGATATTAGGTTTGCTAAATGCTTTAAGGTCATAAACTGCTTCTTTTGCTTTTGAAAATTGTTCAACTTGTCTGCTTTACCACTAGATAAGGTCTAACGACATGTGGAGTTAGCCATATCCCTAGCTATGCTGGAAAGAGTCAGACCTTATCTGCACTTCTGTATGGTGTCCTAGGCTAGTACATAATTAAAATAGCTTACTAACCAGGTTTTTCACCAAAAGTTGCTAAGAATCAACAGTGTAACATGTATTTGAAACTACTGAAGAAACAGTTTTACATGCAAGGTGTGCAAAGAAAGTAAAATGTGCATTTGGTAAAAGATTACAAGAAGGAATGGGAGTGTGGATTTCTTGCCTAGTTTAGAGGGTTAAAGGATTATTTTAAGTTAGATAGGAAACATCTGAAGGTTTGAACAAGTTTTGGAAAGTTTGTGAAAAATATATTGCAAAAGAGATTCAGCCGGGCGCGGTGGCTCACGTCTGTAACTCCAGCACCTTGGGAGTCCAAGGCGGGTGGATGATGAGGTCAGGAGATCGAGACCATCCTGGCTAACATGGTGAAACCCCATCTCTACAAAAAATACAAAAAAAAAATTAGCCAGGCATGGTGGGGAGCGCCTGTAGTCCCAGCTACTCGGGAGGCTGAGGCAGAGAATTGCTTGAACTCAGGAGGTGGAGCTTGCAGTGAGCTGAGATCGCACCACTGCACTCCAGCCTGGGCGATAGAGTTAGACACCATCTCAAAAAATAAAAATAAAAATAATAAAAAAAAGAGATTCTGTGTGTAAATATATTGGCTAAAGTTAAAGGGGTATTATACAGTTTTTCCATAAGTTGAACATTGGAATAAAAGCATAACAGAGTTTTCTTGGAGCCCTGATCTGCTCTTTAACAAAAGTTGTGAAGTGTTATAAAAGGTTTATGAGAATCTTACCTTACGGTCAGACATTAAAATTAGATAAATTTGTCTATAACATTTTATTAAGAATTCAGTTTGACACTAATGCAAAGGTGAAATTTAGCTTTCTCTCTTGAATAAGATTTTCGTGTAATATTAAAAATAATGAAAGACTTTTGTTTGCCTTTCAAATGAACTACAGGTTGGCTAAGTGAATGACTTATGGTGACCTGGGATTTTATTTTATAATATCAAGTGTTTAAAATCTTTGATAATTGACAAACTTTCCAAAATTAAATTATAAATTATGTCTATTTCTGACCTAATTAATGTTTTAGATTTTGGACTTTAGGTCCTCTAAAGTCCAAAATGACATAGTTGGCTTATTTGGTATTAGGAAGCATTGTCAAATATGAAATTGTATTTGGCTTTCTTTGGGCTATATTTGCATAAATATGTCATTAATATGTGTTCCAAAATTATGAGACTCTGATATAACTTAGTGGGTATCATTAATAATTAGAACTGTTATGTAAAATTCTTGTGTGCCACAGAGGTAAGAAATTTCCTTGTCAATATGTCTGTAACTGTGGCTGCCCTAGGACTTTTCGTCATCCACAGATAATTGTTGTCTTTTTTTTTTTTTTTTTTTGAGACAGAGTCTCACTCTGTTGCCCAGGTTGGAGTGCATTAGCCCAATCTTGGCTCACTGCAACCTCTGCCTCCCGGGTTCAAGTGATTCTGCTGCCTCAGTCTCCCGAGTACCTGGGACTACAGGCATCTGCCACCATGCCCAGCTAATTTTTGTATTTTTAGTAGAGACAGATTTTCACCATATTGGCCAGGCTGGTCTCAAACTGCTGACCTTGTGATCCGCCTGCCTCTGCCTCCCAAAGTGCTGGGATTTCAGGCGTGAGCCAGCGCGCCCGGCTTGTTGTCTTGTTTTGATCCTCTTTAAATGGTGTTTTATAATCAGCTATAGAACGGACAGGTGTTCCTGAATGCAAGTTTCTGGTAACTTTGGTGATTGTGACTGTCAGGCCTCTGAGCCCAAGCTAAGCCATCAAATCCCCTGTGACCTGCAGGGATACATCCAGATGGCCTGAAGTAACTGAAGAATCACAAAAGAAGTGAAAATGGCCTGTTCCTGCCTTAACTGATGACATTCCACCACAAAAGAAGTGAAAATGGCCAGTCCCTGCCTGAACTGATGACATTACCTTGTGAAATTCCTTCTCCTGGCTCATCCTGGCTCAAAAGCCCCCCCACTGAGCACCTTGTAACCCCCGCCCCTGCCAGCCAGAGAACAACCCCCTTTGACTGTAATTTTCCTTTACCTACCCAAATCCTATAAAACGGCTCCACCCCATCTCCTTCACTGACTCTCTTTTCGGACTCAGCCCGCTTGCACCCAGGTGAAATAAACAGCCTTGTTGCTCACACAAAGCCTGTTTGGTGGTCTTTTCACACGGACGTGAGTGAAAGTGACATTAAAATAAAGGAAAAAATATTTTTCAGGACTTTCATGGAGAGCTGAAATGTTCCATGAATATCAAGCAGAACAGGGGTTAACTGAATGGACAAAACTAGTAAAAGACTAAAATCATCCTTTTTTTTTTTTTTTTAAACATTTTGCTTAAAATGTTGCTGATCCTTTGCTTTTCAGATTCAAGAAAACTTTTGAGTTATTTACAGCTTTTAACAATTGAGTAAAGAATACTCCTGTGAAGAAAATTTGGAGCCTATTCCTTTCTCTCTACCTGATTTTTCCAGAATTTGAAAACAATTTGTGAGTTTGTTTTTTTTGTTTTTTTTGTTTAGATGGAGTTTCGCTCTTTGTTGCCCAGGCTGGAGTGCAGTGGTGTGATCTCGGCTCACTGCAACCTCTGCCTCCCAAGTTCAAGCAATTCTCCTGTCTCAGCCTCCCGAGTAGCTGGGATTACAGGCGCCTGCCACCATGGCCAGCTAATTTTTTTGTATTTTTAGTAGAGACGGGGTTTCACCATATTGGTCAGGCTGCTCTCGAACTCTTGACCTCAGGTGATGCTCCCGCCTCGGCCTCCCAAAGTGCTGGGATTACAGGCATGAGTCACTGCACCCAGCCAATTTGTGAGTATTCTTAACTTATGGCAATATAGTTATTTGCGTAAGTGCAATAAGAATGCTTTCTTTTGCAACAGGGCAATGGGAGAAACTGGTTGTTTTACCAAGTCTTTGACTGGAATGACATGTCTTCATCTAAGGAATCAAGCTTGACTTATAGAGCCAATAAAAGTCGTTTGGGAAAACTGGCCTCATACTTTGTCTACACAGTCCCTGTACAGTGTTCCTGACCTGTGGTATGTAAAGAATGTCATTTTCTGACAAGCCTAGGAGCCCCAAGTTATTTTGGAACCTCAAAAAAAGAGAAATTTACTCAACTCATAAGTATTTGAAGGTACAAACCCATGGGTGAGCTCAGCTTTAAAAAGTCTTGTCTGAGATTACTTACAGAACAGAGTTCCATCAAAGCAAATTTTAAAAGCCTATGTGAAAAAATAATTATTCTTGCTGGGCTTTATGCAAATAATCAGGCTAAGTATAATAAGACTAAAGTTTACTTTCCAAACAAATCAATCCTATCATAATTAAAAAAACAAAAACAAAAACAAAAAAAACATGAGGACTGGAGAGAGAAAAATATTTTTCAAAAATTATTATATACCTACTATTAGAATCTAGTCTCATCAGTTGTTTTTAAGTTTTTGTCTGCATTTTGGACTAACCCTGCTTATTCCTGTAAACCAGCCAGTGATCTCTTGATGCAGCTCAGAAGAAACAAAAAGGATGGGTCATCAAGCTCCAGATGATCTTCAGTGAAGGATATCATCCTCTCAATATTCAAGAGACACCCTTCTACAGGGGACCCCAAGACTGCTCATCAGTGGGACAGGAAGGAGGCAAAATCCTGCCCCGACTCCCTTGGACCTGGCTAGATACTGCTTTCACCAACCCATGGAATGACCTTCCTGCCCTGACAGCTAGCAAAATGCCAAGACCCACTGAACCACCACTGTCCATTTGTCAGTGGAAAGCAGTTACAGAAGACTGACTTTTGTCCATTCTTCCCCAAAGATTTGGGGTCTTGGGCTCTTGAGGGGGGAATGTTACAGGTAGTTAGGCATGAGCAGGGCAAGAGAGGGCTCTCCCCTCACCCACTAGGAATGTCAGGTGATGGTTCTGCAATTATCCCATTGCCTCTTTAAAAGTAATAAGTTGGCAGCTGGCATGAGGGAGAGGCCATTTCCTGATAGTCCACACCTATTGTACTAAAGTGTTAATTGAATGCAGACACCAGGGAGAAGCAATTTCCCAGGCATATGCATTAAGAGAGAGAATGACAGAGTATGACCTTCTGGGAGCACTCCACTGGAAAAGGGAAGAAAGCCTCAGATGGGCGTGCATGCAACCTTCTAAACACACTGTGCATGCTCACTTCCCAAGGGTAAGGAGGGCACCTCGCATGCGGGCAGCCCACACTAACAGAAGAATCATGGGAAAGGGGCCAGCCTATAAAATCCTAGGATCAAAGTTAAACAGTGCGCTTTTCCTTCAAGTTGCCCGCTTGGGTCTCTTCCAAGCGTACTTCCCTTTCTTTCCTGTTCTGAAGCCTTTATTTTTTTTCTTTTTTCTTTTTTTGAGTCGGAGTCTCACTCTGTTGCCCAGGCTGGAGTGCAGTGGCATGATCTCGGCTTACTGCAACCTCCGCTTCCCGGGTTCAAGTGATTCTCCTGCCTCAGCCTCCTGAGTAGCTAGGATTGCAGGCATGTGCCACCATGCCCAGCTGTTTTTTATTTATTTATTTATTTTTATTTTTAGTAGAGACAGGGTTTTGCCATGTTGGTCAGGCTGGTCTCAAACTCCTGACCTTGTGATCTGCCTGCCTCGGCCTCCCAAAGTGCTGGGATTACAGGCGTGAGCCACCGCGCCCGGCCCCTGAAGCCCTTTTAAAATAAACTTCCACTCCTGCTCTGAAATTTGTCTCAGTCTCTTTTTCTGCTTTCTGCCCCTTAGTCGAATTCTTTCTTCTGAGCAGGCAAGAATTGAGTTTGCTGCAGACCTGTATGGATTCACTGTCAGTAACCTGGATACCTTCCACCGGTAACACCCCGGTGTGGATTTTTTTGGTATTTATCCTGCTTGGTATTTTCTAAAATTCCTGGATCTGTGGTTTGATGTTTGTCACTGATTTTAGAAAATTCTCAGCTATTATTATTTGAAATATTTCTTCTGCTCCAAATTCACTGTTTTCTTTCTAGTATTCCAACTATGCGTATGTTATACTTTTTGAAATCATCCCACAGTGCTTCAATGTTCAGTTCTTTTTTTCATTTCAATTTGGAAGTTTCTATTGTGAAAAGAAAATAAAAACCCAGGACCCCGATTCACTATGCCAAAAGGAAAATATTAAGCTGAAAGCTGAGTCATACAATAAAATACCTTTCTTTTTGTTCCTAAGCAGATAGCTACAGATAAAAGGTTAAACATCTCCACAGGTAGATACTACATATTTTCCCTTATCTTATGTAAAGTGCTAATTTACTGTGAGCCAGAGGAATACAGAATTGACTATTCCCATTTCTGCTCTTTTTCCCTTGCATCATGTGGATTACTGTACCCTCCCTCTTTCCCCTCTAGCCTGCTGTTCCCATTTAAATATTGAAGCCCTCAAAATTATCTTTGGATAAAGGCACAGACCGCAGACTGTTTCTGTGATTCCATGCTCTTTTCTTCTGGGAATGTCCTTCACCTTGGCAAAATAAACTTCTAAATCAATTGAGACATGTCTTACATACTTTTTGGTTTACACTATTGACCTATCCTGAAGCTCAGGAGTCCCCAGCCCCCAGGCCACGGACCAGGACCAGTCCATGGACTATTAGGAACTGGGTCACACAGCAGGAGGTGAGTGGTGGGCTAGCCAGTAAACCTTCATCTGTATATACAGCCACTCCCCATCACTTGCATTACCACCTGAGCTCCGCCTTCTGGAAGATCAGCTACGGCATTAGATTCTCATAGGAGCACAAACCATATTGTGAACTGCACATGCGAAGGATCTGGGTTGCACGCTCCTTATGAGAATCTAATGCCTGATGATCTGTCACTGCCTCCCATCACCCCCAGATGGGACCATCTAGCTTTACAAAAACAAGCTCCAGGTTCCCAGTGATTCTACATTATGGTGAGTTGTACAATTATTTCATTATCTATTACAATGTAATAATAATAGAAATAAAGTGCATAATACATGTAATGCACTTCAATCATCTGGAAACCATGCCCCTCACCCCCAGTCTGTGGAAAAATTGTCTTCAACGAAACCTGCCCCTGGTGCCAAAAAGGTTGGGGACTGCTACTCAAGCTTACTGAGTCTTTCCTCAACTGTGTCCAGTCTACTGATAATCCCATCAAAGGCATTCTTCATTTGCTGGAGTGCAGTGACACGATCTCGGCTCACTGCAACCTCTGCCTCCGGGGTTCAAGCGATTCTCTTGCCTCAGCCTCCTGAGTAGCTGGGATTACAGGCACCTGCCACCATGCCCAGCTAATTTTTGTACTTTTAGTAGAAACAGGGTTTCTCCATGTTGGCCAGCCTGGTCTTGAACTCCTGACCTCAGGTGATCCACCTACCTCAGCCTCCCAAAGTGTTAGGATTACAGGCGTAAGCCTCTGTGCCTGGGCTCTGTTACGATATTTTTTTATTTCTAGCATTTTCCTAAATATTCTTCTCAAGGAGAGTTTACATTTTGCAGCTCTTTTAGCTGTTATTCACTGTTATACACTATTATTATACTAGAGCCTTGTTAGCATGGTGGTGAAGTGCAGAGGAGAGGAAGTGTTCTATAATATTATGATTAATTGAAAGAGTGAGACCTTGTTTCAGTCTTTTGTGGGCCTGTGTCCCTGGGCTTTGATTTTCATAAGAGTTTTATTTTAGCTCCTTTCTCTCCCTTACATGAGACTAGAAACCTAAAGGGGGCTGAAATTGGAGAAATGCCTTTCCCTCAGCTGAGATAAGGCTCTGATAAAGTTTTTTCCACTGCAGAATAGGCTTTAAAAAAAAATGAAGGTGGCTCTGGGTGTATTTCACGAAAGTATAGTTCCCTTCCCACTGCAGGGGCCATGAGGAGATAATTTTGGGTTCTTCACTGCAAGAATATGGTGGGGTTCTCGGAAGTAATGCCTACAAAAGTGTGGGGACCTCCCTGACTGCAGATCCTCAGGGGTTTCTCACTATCATATTATTCCACACTCAGTCTCCAGCAATTCATCAATATTACATTTACGTGCTCTTACCTATTTATATCTCTAGCAGTTTCTGTTCTATGAAAGAAGAAATAGGATGTGACTCTCTGGATTTGCCTTCAGATTTTGGGATAGTCAATTGCCCTATGCCTCAGTTCTTTGAAAAATCTAAGAAATGTTGTTGATTCTGTTTGTTCAGATTTTTTTCTGGTTGTAAGTACAGGAGCAATGACTTACAAGTTCTTATATGTTGGAACTGAAACTGGAAGTCTGGCTATGGGTTTTAACAGGGAAGCTAAACAGCAGTGCAAAATAAAAAATAAAAAATTTTAAATGGGCTGGGTGTGGTGGCTCACACCTGTAACCTCAGTACTTTGGGAGTCCAAGGCGGGAGGATCGCTTAAGTCCGGGAGCTCAACAGCAGCCTAGACAACATAGCAAGACCCCATCTCTATTAAAAAAAAAAAACAAAAAACAAAAACAAAAAAAAAACGGCAGTGCACATTGCTTTTGTCTGCTTCTTTTCTGCTGAACATCACACTTGGGAATTAGGTTGCCCTGGAAAACCCAGCTGCTCCATAAATATTAGCTCTTTTCACTCCCAGGTACAGGAAATTTATGGGGCTCCCTGAACCTGACATCTCAGCCCCAAAATTTGTAAAGTGCAGTGTAAATTAGAATTTTGAGCTCCTGAATCAAAATTCCTGGTAATGGCCATGCACAATGGCTCATGCCTGTGATTCCAGCACTTTGGGAGGCCAAGGTGGGAGGGTTGCTTGAGCCCAGGAATTCAAGACTGGCCTGGGCAATACAGTGAGACCTTGTTTCTACAAAAAAATTTTAAAAATTAAAAAAATATATATTCTTGGTAATGAAGTCTGAGGAACTGTAACTTAATGCTAGGAGAGAAAAGTTGTCTATGTCACTACCACTACCACTACCACCACCATCAAGAGGCAGTGCATGATACTATTAGAATCTATAGCTTACATTAACTGCCTAATGATTGTTAAGTGCTTGCTTAGACTAGAGTAACCAGTTTCTGAGTCCTGGGAGTACATTCGAAAGGAAGTTTGTATAGAAGAGTTGGGAGTACCCAGATTTCAGAGCCAGACAGTCCAAAGTCTGAATACAGACTTTGTCACTATTTGTGTAACTTTAGCAAAGGTACTTAATGTCTTTATGACCCAGTTTCTTCATCCTTAAAAGGGAGCTGGCATTAACCACTTTACAGGATTACTGTGTATACTGAGAAAACTATTTGATATCCTGCACCACATGCATATATCAGGTCTTTCTAGTTCTTTTAAAATTTCGGATCTATTCCTATCATGAGGTGGGTTAGAGAAAGCAGGAAAGAATAGATGAGAAGTACATGGTTTTTAAAGGTCATAATTGCTAAGTCAGTGTCACTGTGCTTTTTGTGCTGTAGCCTCAGTGCTTTGTATATTCTATGTGGCTTACCATAACCCTTTACTAAAAGGATGCCATTTTTGCATAGTTGCCACTGCAGGTTACTGACTCTCTCCTCCTTTTAGTCACATGTCACAGAGAGGCTAATTCCATTTCCAGGAGTGAGTCTCTTTGGTCAAGGGATAATCTATCTGCTTGGTACTCTCTTGTTTAGGAAGAGGCATTGATCAAATTCTACTCAATGAGACATTAGGGGAAGGTTACAGATGGACTTCTGAGGAAAGTGTCCTCATTCATAAGAAAAACTCATCAGAAAAGATTGTCTTTTCTTCTTCCTCAGGAAGTTGCTTACCTCCTGAAATCGTAGCCATCAAGCTATCAGCCTTAGGATGGAAGTTGATATTGTGAATGGCAGAAGAAAGAGATGGAAAAAAGCTGAGTCCTTCGCTGAATAAACAACCATCAAGGCTGCCCTACTTCAGTACTTACAGTCTTTGGATAATTAATTTCCTTATTAAGTTAGTTTTAGTTGAATTCCTTGTTATATGAAAATGGAACAATCCGAGATGTGCTCAGGCACAAAACAGCTCTTCAATGAGTAAGAATTCCTGACTTGTGTCCATCAGTGAGGACCTACATCTACAGTGGCAGAACTCATGTTTCCCAGGAAAGAAAAGCCAGAAATTATCAACACTTGTCCTAATGATTGCTAGAGGTCTGACAACTGTTTGGCTTCTGCTCCAGATTAAAAAGGAAAGCTTCAGGCAGAAGCCAAACTCTGACTTATCTAGGAGGTCCAGAGGTACATTAAATACTTGAGATAATACAGAAACCTAGTTTCAATTCAGAGAATCATCGTGTGAAGGTGCACTCTTGTGAAATATCCAGATTATAAAGATATCAAAGGTTACTTGCTTTCAATTCAGGGGACTGTACTGATACTGAGAAAGACACATTTACAGTGTTGACAGAACAATATGATTAACTTTCCTAGGTGCACTAAACAATACAAGTATAGAAAGTCGTAGATGCTTGAGATTTATCCAGAATTGGGACTTTTCCAGGACAGTGGAGCCAGGAACCAGAGGATGAGGTAGGAGAGTAGTAAAAATAATGTAGTGTGATGGACATTGGGTTGGGAGGGAAGGAAAGGGTGGAATAGGCTGATAAACAGGGAAAGAAGGATAAGGGACAGGAGGTTTAACAATATTCAGATTTCATTTCTTTATGATAAATACTTTGCTACAAGCTTTGAGGAACAAAAGATCTGATTGTAAAAACAGTTACAATGATTATGGAAGCTTTTAGTGATAATTGGCACTGGAGGAATATAGACATAGCATAGAAGGAATGCACATCAGCTCCAGATTCAAACCACAAAGGTGGGAATGTCACCTCTTCTGCTAACCGACTCAGTCAGGTTGGCTAAGCTACTTAACCAATGTGTGCCTCAGCTTCCTTATATAGAATGGAAACTATATGAGGTTGGCTAAGCTACTTAACCAATGTGTGCCTCAGTTTCATATATAGAATGGAAACAATAGCAGCACCTACCTCATAAACTTGTTTTGAGGATAAATAAGTGAATACATTTAGAGCCCTTAGTAGAGTACCCTGGCACATAGAAATCACCCAACAAATCTTAATATTAACACAATATTAAGTAGTAAACATTCAGGCTTTGCAGTCAGACAGACTGGGGTTTGAATCACACTTCCAGAGTCCAAACTTCTTTCTCTATGCTACCTGTTCCTCAACACTAGTTCTACGTTATTCATTAAAAAAAAAAAAAAAAAAGACTCTGATTCATGGTATAAAGAAACAAGTGGGCTGGGCGCAGTGGCTCATGCCTGTAATCCCAGCATTTTGGGTGGCCAAGGCGGGTGGATCACCTGAGGTCAGGAGTTTGAGACCAGCCTGGCCAACATGGCGAAACCCTGTGTCCGCTAAAAATACAAAAATTAGCTGGGCATGGTGGTGTGTGCCTGTAATCCCAGCTACCAGGGGGGCTGAGGCAGGAGGATCACTTGAACTTGGGAGACGGAGGTTGCAGTGAGCTGAGATCGTGCCACTGCACTCCAGCCTGGGTGACAAAGTGAGACTCCATCTCAAAAAAAAAAAAAAAAAGAAAAAAAAAAAACAAAAAAAAAAAAAAAAAAGAAAAAAAAAACCAAAAAAAAAAAAAAAAAGAAACAAGTGGCAAATATTGTGTAAGTACAAATGATGGAGGAATTACTTCCTACCAAGGTGCAAGGAATAAGGGTGAGGAGGTATCAGACTTCAAAAAGGCCCTGGCATTTGAACTGAGCCCAAAAGGATGTTTGCCGTAGAGAGAAAAAGGGTAAGAACATTGAAGATTGAAGGGACAGCATGTGGAAAGGCATACAAGTAGTAAAGCACATAGTACAGTTGGGAAAACAACAGATTTTCCAGTGGGGCTTGACTGCAGGCAAAGTGGGGCAAGGCCTGGAGTAGTGTGAGGCACTTGAGAGTGAGAGCTTCTTTCTTTATTTCATTCTAGTCCTAGCCTTGACTTGGAAGAATGTTATGAGAGATGGAGATAGAAAGGCAGACTTGTATTAAAGGGTGCAAGGTCTTGAAAGCCTTGATAGAAAATCTGGTGGTAGTTTATAGATTACATCCCATTGAAGGTTGCTCTTTTGAAATTGGGGGGCAGAGTTGATAATTAGTGGCTGCTAAAAGTCCAGACTAGACAGATGAAATATTCACTCTGATATTATCCCCTCACAACATTTTAGGCCAGGTGACATCTGAAGTTGCCTCTATTACATAAAGTAGCCCATAATATTTATCAAAAAAGGGAGAAGGAACAAGAGGCCTGAGTGAATGATGCATTTTTTATTTCAATTACACCCCAGAAAAAGAATTGAGGAAGGATTCTACCCTCTACAAGTCAGAACAAAGGCAATCATCATCTTGCTTGGATACACACACACACACACACACACACCCCAGTCGCCCTGCTCTTTGGCTGAGATTGAAAAATTCTACAGGCATAAACTGTTTAAGTATCTGCTTTGGAGTACATTTGGGGCACAGAAGTATTTAATCAGGTCACAATTTGAAGTTTTCCAAATATAAATGCAATACCCACAACAGGAATTCTAGGCTAAGGGAGCTGTGATAAGAAAAAAAAGATGACAGGATAGATGTATAGGTAGATTAGACAGACAGACACATAGATAGATATAGATAAATAGATACATAGATAATTTTAAAAATTATCTAAATTACAGGTACATGTCACAAAAACAGACTGCTTTTTTCACCCATAATACACTGTTGGGTCTGCCTCCTTTATTTTAACTTGTTGATGTAGAATATACAGCAAAGGTAAGCTTTACATATATTAATCTAGGTGTGGCTGCCAAAACTAGGGAAAATTACACTGTTGTTCTGACATCAAATATTTGAAACCACCTACTTGGAGTTAGCATTCGACTCTACAGGTTTAAGGGCACAATCCCCAACAATACTGCCCCCGCTTTAGATCAGATACCAGCCCCAATTCTCAGGAAGCCACCCATCCTTCTGACTGACCACTTATAAATTCAGGAGTTCCCATGACATTATGAGGTTTCATAATTAACTGAAACAACTCACAGAACTCACGAAAAGTGCTATTCTTATTATTACAGTTTCATTTAAGGATACACACAGGATAAGGTCTGAAAGGATCCTGGACACAAAGCTTCCATACCCTCTCCTTGTGGAGTCAGGAAATATCACTCTACCTAGAGAACAATATGTTCACTAACCAAGGAGCTCCACTTAGCCCTGAAGTTCAAAGTTTTCACTGAGGTTTTATTACACAGGCAAGATTGATTAAACTATTGGTTATGTGACTGAACTTAATACCTAGCCTCACTACCTTCCCTGAAGGTTGAGCTGGCCCAAAGTTCCAACCCTTTAATCATATGGTTGGTCCTTCTGGTGACCAGTCCCCATCCTGAAGCTATCTAGGGGCCCACCATAAGTCACTTCGTTAGCATAACAAAGATACTCCTGTCACACAGGAAATCCCAAGGTTTTTTGAAGCTCTGTGTCAGAAACTAGGGCTAAAGATCAGCTATATTCTCTATTATACTATACCATACTTGAAGTCTTCTCTGTTGACATACTCGAAAAAACACAGAGACAAGAGACAAGACAGCTTGAGTAGAAAACCATAAGCTGAATGCTGGCCCCAGTATTTATTTTATCAGAATTCTGGAAAGTAAAGAGAAGAAAATAATAGGAGAGGGTAGGAGACAAGGATGTAGGGGACTAATCTCTACCTATGATTTTCCCCACATGCCTTGTATCTATCCTAGATTTTAAGTCTAAACAGGAGGGCCTAAAGCAGTAGAACAACATAGTTTCAACTCTATGAACTTGGTATAAACATAAGAATAGGAGTGGGATTAGAAAAAGTAATTTCTTCCTAGCAACACTTTCTTACACTGACTTTGTATGTATTGTGATATATGAAGAAATAAGCATTTGATCTTTTTTATTTTGATTGAAATTTGAAATGAGTTATTTTTTAAATTTTTTAAAATTTTTAATTTATATGGATATGTAATATTTGTACATATTTATGGGGTATAAATTATATTTTGATATAAACATACAATGTGTAATGTAATTGAGATATACATCACCTCAAATATTTATCATTTTGTTGCACTGAGAACACTCCAAATCTATTCTTCTAATTACACAGAAATACATAATAATTATTGTTAACTATAGGCGCCCTATTGAGCTACTGAATACTACATCATATTCCTTCTAACTGTGTTTTTGTACCCATTAACCAACTCCTTTTTATACCCCATCCCCAATACCCTTTCCAGCCTTTGGTAACCATAAATCTTTGTCCCATATTCCTGGCATAGAGCTTCTAGAACCCTTGCTATTTCCTGATAGGGATAACGGAAGCATCTTTTGTTAACAAGTGGCTTTAGTCTCAAGCTCTTGACAATAAGACCCTTGGAATCTCTGGAGTGATAGGTGTCTTTTTTAATGCTCCGAGATGACTGGTGGGTGAGGGCTACTAGATAGCTTCAAGATATGGATGGTCACCAGAAAGATCAAGGCATGATTAGAGGGTTGGAACTTTCAGCCTCACCCCTTGACCTCCAAGGAGAAGAGAGGGGCTGAAGATTGAGCTAATCACCAATGGTCAATGATTTCATCAATCATGCCTATGTAATGAAACCTCTATAAAAACCCCAAATGTCTGAGAGGTTCCAGGTTGGTGAACTCATTCATATTCTGGGAAGGTGGCGTACCCTAAATCCACATGAATGGCAGCTTCTGCATTTGGGACCCTTCTGGACCTTGCCATAATGTACCTCTTCATCTGACTTTTAATTTATATTCTTTATGAACCAGTAATAGGAAGTAGAGTTTCCCTGAGTTCAGTGGGCCCTCATAGCAAATTACTGAACCTGAGGAGGGGGTTGTGGGAACTCCCAACTGGGAGCTAAGTCAGACAGAAGTGTGGGTAACATGGAGATCCATTACTTGTGATTGCTGTATGAAGTGGGGGAGGGCAGTCTTACGGGAATGAGCCCTTAACCAGAGAAGTCTGCACTAACTCTGGGTAGTGTCAGAATTGAATTAAACTGTAGGATACCTAACTGGTGTCCTCAAAGAATAGGAGAATTGCTTGGTGTGAAAAATCCACACATTCTGTGCCAGAAGTATTGTGGGTAGAGGAACCACTTTCTTTCACTTGGTACCCAGTGGATGCATGGGGCAGGGGGAAAGGAGGATACTCAATGTGAAAGAGGACAAGGACTTACCATGGGATTGCTACCTGGGATGGGACCAAAGAAACACATCTTAAGGAATGAGCAGAGATCACAACACAAGAGGGCAAAGGGTATGCAGAGGGGAACTTAGGAGACTATCCATGAAGCAGTTTCTGTAGGTGCTCCCCAGAAAGACCCTCCTCTGAGGCCCAAGACAGCAGGGAGAGAGAGTGTCACATGGAGCAGCAACCCACTTTGTGTCCCTCAATGGGAATGAGATTCTGCTGCATGGGGCTGAGATCCAGGAATCCCGTTGGGGGTCGAGAAGCTTGGAGTATCCTAATGAGAAATCCTAGGTGAAGGGCCCACAGCATCTAGGTTTCCTCTCCTCGAGTCTATGTCTTCTCCTCCTTTTCCTAGAACTGCCAGGATTGAGGTTCATTCCTCTCTTGCATCCCCAGTCAGCTGGAGCCTTGCAGTAAAAGGCAGATGTATGTGTTCCCTTCTCCTGCCCTCCTCCACCCTCTGCCAGTTTTGAGCTGATATCAGCCATCCCCACTGCCTGAATACTGCCAGTAAGAAGACACAGAGTAGAATGAGTGCGGATGCATAGCCCATGGTTCCCATCCCCACCCATGCCTTTCCTGATCCAGCACCACAGATGTTCACGAATTGTCACTTCACCATTTCCCCGCTCTGGGCTTCCCTGAAGCCAACTCCATCCATATGCCCACCTCCCCCACCCACACATACAAACACAGGGCACTCACTGGGCTGGGAGCCTTGGGATGAGGGGATAAGGGTGTTCAAAAGGTAGGAGGGAGCAGGCGGATCCGAGGCATTACCTGCACCCGCATCTAGTCTCAGTCACCACCTCTTAGGGATGGCATCTGCCCTCCTTGCACCCACTTCCTCCAATAGCAACCGCTGCTCCTTTACACGAATGAGTCAGGCAGGTAGACTCTTTGCTTCTTGAGCTCCTGAACAAAAGACAGATCAGCTAAGACGCTCGCGGTTGGCTGAGGGATTGTTTACCAACAAATGCTGTAGTTCCGGTCGCCTGAGAAATTAGTTTTCAGGCTGATGCAGCATGGAAAGACACCTACCTACCTTAATATGCCGCCGTTCCTCCCACGTTCTGCTCTGCGGAGCACAGGTGTCTTCCGCCTTTCAGGTCCTTTCTGGGTGTAAGAAATCACTCCTCTGGGCAGGCCAAATCCAGAGCCTGGTCACATGACCCACCGTCAGCCCCACGTGACTGCGCAGTCAGCTTGTTCGCCGCAGTCCCGTACCACGGATGACAGTTTTCTGCCTCTGGGGTGCTTGCTAGAAGACACTGAAGCTCCTTGGCCAGACAGCTGGAAGGAAGGCTGGGCTTTGCTCTGGAGGACCACTTGGCTGGCGAGGAACATTCGATGAGGATTTGGGAAATGAAGTGATTTTTAATATTTTGTATACGACTCAAGCGACATACTAAAACACACACAGGATCTGTCTTGAAACATGGTAGTAAGCAAAACAAAATTCAAACTCCAATTTGCACCACTAGGATGATCCCTGTTAAAACTTATGGTTTGCAAAGGGAGGCAAAACTGTCACTTCCATGTACCTTACCAAACTAGGATCAGGTGGGGAAAAAAAAGCATGTTGCACTGTCAGAAAAATTATACAAAACTTAGGTAAAGTCACCATTAGTTACTGGATGTCATTTCAGGGCAGTGCTGGGATGTCTATTGATTTACCTATTTTTCAACTCTGTAGATACTGATGTTAACATGTAGATATTTTATTCAATAGATATGTAAATGATTTATGTCCAGTGCAATAGATAACCTTAAATATTACAATTTATTGCCCTGTAAGATATTAACTAGTTTTGTATTTAACCTGGCAGTGTTATTCTAACATTTATTAATTTCCTATGTGTTTATAAAATTCAATGTTTTGTTTATATCTTCATATTGTGTATATTGTATATACACATATACCCTTCAACTGTTTTCTTAATCCTAGCAGTTGTTCATTAATTGTGTTGAAAAATCTTTCACATATTCTTTTTACATTTACATGACTTGTAATTTTACCTTTGAAAATTTAGAGCATTCTGAGACAAAAAAAAAATTTTGTCATGTCTAAAAATAAAACATTTGATATTTCTCCTAAGTCTGAATTTCCTCTCCAAACCAACATATATCCCTGTCTTTTCCAATTCTCCTGACTGAAGGTATGGTGTGGTCATTTTTTAAATTATCGTGGCAAAATACACATAACATAAAATTTGCCATTTTAAGCATTTTAAAGTATACAACCCAGTACATTATCAATGTTGTACAACCATCACCACTGTCTAGCTCCAGAACTCTGTTGTCACCTCAAAAGGAAATGTTATGTTTTTTACAGTAATAATTATGTGAAAAAGGTGCCATTTTTGTACCATGAACAGACTAATATTAAACTTAACACCCTTGGTAATTTTTTTTTTTTTTTTTTTTTTTTTGAGACGGAGTTCTGCTCTCTCACCCAGGCTGGAGTGCAGTGGTGCGACCTCAGCTCACTGCAACCTCTGCCCCCCAGGCTCAAGCGACTCTCCTGCCTCAGCCTCTCCAGTAGCTGGGATTACAGGTGCACACCACCATGCTCAGCTAAGTTTTGGTATTTTTAGTAGAGACAGCATTTCGCTATGTTGCCCAGGCTGGTCTCGAACTCCTGACCTCAAGTGATCGGCTCACCTCAGCCTCCCAAAGTGCTGGGATTTGAGCCACCGTGCCTGGCCCACCCTTGGTAATTTTACTTTATTTTTTTTTTGAGACAAGGTCTCACTCACATCACCCATGCTGGAGTGCAGTGGTGTGATCATGACTCACTGCAGCCTCAACTTCTTAGGCTCAAGTGATTCTCCTACCTCAGCCTCCTGAGTAGCTAGGACTACAAGCACGTGCCACCATGCTGGGCTAACTTTTTGTATTTTTAGTAGAGACAAGGCGTCAATATGTTGCCCAGGCTGGCCTTGAATTCCTGAGCTCAAGCAGTCCTCCCGTTTCGGCCTCCCAAAGGGCTGGGATTACAGGTATGAGCCACTGTTCCCAGCCAATTTTAATTTTTGTCTTTAAAACATTTTATGAAAAGCTAGTCTTTCTGATAGCTCATTCATTTACAACTTTGCTAAATGATATTATCTCTAACCATATTTTAACACTTATAGTTTATTCATTTATATAATTGTGTCCTTTCCAGCATGCTCATCTATAACTCGACACAAAATGTAAGCATATTAATATTTTAATTTGTCTTATTAATGTTTGTTATCTCCCCAACGCCTGTCTCTAAGCATTTTTTTAACATGGTATATATTTTATTCCAGACTGTGAAATGTTTAGAAATTCATATTGAAATTGCATAGGAATTGTGTACATTTACAGATGTTTTAAAAATGGAATCTAATTTTCCATACATGTCACGTTCTCTGTTTCAGCAAATATAAAATAATTAATGTCCTTTTGTGTCAATAAACCTATCCATACATAATCATTTCAATGGCTGCATGGTATTTCCTTAACACTTTCCTTTGTCTAGGCATATAAAGGAAATCATATTCCCCATTCCATTTAATTGTGCTATCCTACTCTTTCAGCGTTTAGGTAGCATTGAAGTAACACCTTACTTTGAATTGTTAAATATGCAGATTTGGCTTATTCTGTTTCCCAAACTGGCCTCTTCTCAACTTTCTAACTGCATTTCTCATCAAACTCCTTTTACTTGTTTCAGGCAGACTGGGTTCATCCATGCTACCAAAACAGATTATTCAATTACACACTTTTCTTCAAACCACCACTGCCCACTTCCAAGAGCAATCTAATGATTTGTGTTATCTTACCCAGGGCTAAGATGGTAATTTAAATGGGTCCTATAAGAAGTATTAATTTTAGGTTGCTTGTTGGGAAGGCTCATAATTGGGCAAGCAGGTCGGCAACTTGTCTTGCTCTCCTATCCTGACAAATTTGTTCTATCCTGACCAATTTAAATGGGTCCCTCTTCTCGGAAGCATTCCTCAAGTATCAGAGCCCACAATAATCTCTCCCTTCTTAGCTCAAGAACGGAATTTTCTAATGAGCGCATGTTTCTCATACTAATAATTACCTATGTTTGTAAGTGCACATGATGTATCTATACATGGTTCTTAAACTGAAGAAGGGTCACTTATGCCAATTTAAACATAGAACTTTATTGAAAACACAGACTCAAATAGAGAACCATATATTTAAACAACAAATAGCAGGGTAGCTTACTTAGGTGACACAGTTCACTGAAAGCTTAATACTGAAAAATATCGCAATCTGGACAGCAAGACAAAAATATCAACAAATGTGTTTTCAGTTTTGATATTCATTTGGCATCCACAAAATGATCCAGCTCAAAACAAGAGTTTGACGAAGTTAACATAAGCATTAAAAAATATAAGTTACAACAAAAAAACAGACTGTGAACACCAAAGCACTACTCAGGGCTCTTTGGGAACATAAGGCTCATCAGCGGCGGGTGGTTAATCATATTAACTTTGTTGTCCCACCTCAGGATCATTTTGATTGTCTATTTGGGCTTGTAGTTGCTTAGCTAACTCCTCAAATTCACGAAATGCAGAAATAAGCGGCTCAGGACTGAAATCATCATCAATTAAGGACATCTTTCCACTTTTTATAATGTTACTGATATTCTGAAACATTTTAATAACAATTTGAATATTATCATTTGTCTCTTCTATGTTAAAGAGACCCACAAATATTGAAAGAGCTTTGGCACTGAATAGTTTTTTTGCCACAGCAGGATTTTCAGACAAATTCAACAGCATTTTCAGAACATGAAACTTTGTTCTCGCATTGGCTGTGGTTAATAAGGAGAGAAACCCGGACATATAATTGGCAATCAGTGTGTGATAGTCAATAGTCATAGTGAGGTGTCTAAGCATCCTTATTCCAGTTAGCTGCTCAAGGGAATCCACACTATGTGCAAGGGTTTCTTCACACACTTGACATATGAATGTCTCAATCATGTTTAGATTTGGATAAGGTGGAGCCATGTGAATCATATTTTCCAAAAAACTTGTCCTAACTCTAGAGGATGGATAATTAAGCAAGGTTTCAATAAGTGAGACAACACCTGAATCTCGAATGAAATCTCGGGTAAACTGAGAAGCACTTCTCATACCCATTGCAATTTTAGATATTTCATGAATAAAAGGATCCCGAATTTTGTCCATTAATAAAAGGAGTTCTTCAAACTCTTCAGAACCAATTTTCAGCTCACATTGTATGCAGCTGCAGGACCAACCCTCAGACTCTGCACTCTCCCTGGCCCTAAGATGCTCTCGAATTTCCCGGACTGACCGGTAGGAAGGATCATACTGAAATGTGAACTCAGGATCAGGCTGATTAGGCTGAAGCAAAGATTCCTGCTCTTCCCCTTCTGGGCTAAGTTCCATGTTCTTGGGCTTTGCCTCAAGCATTTCAGAAGCCTCTTCAGGAATTCTAAAGGGGCTTGTGGATCGGAAGCCAACCCCATGAAAAAGACCAGGTTTGAATTCAACAGTGACCTCTTCCCAGGTTTGGGGCCTGGAGGATGCATTAAGTTCCTCAGCTGCATCTCTGAACCTATCACTGACCTTGTACACAGGACAGGGATTTAGGTCAAAGCAGGCCTCATCTCTGTCCCAGAACCAGGACCCAAATATGGCCTCTTCTTCAGACTCTGGCTTGGCCTCTTCTCTGGCCACAGCCCCCAAACTGGACTTTTCCTCAGCCCAGTACGTGGATCCGCCAATGGCCCCCTCCTCAGTTCCTGGCTCAGATTCACAGATTGCTGAAGCTCCACCCTCCAAACTGACCTCTTTTTCTGCCCAGAACCAGGACCCAATAATGACTTCCTCCTCAAACCTGGGTTCTTGTTTGACCCTATCACCATCAACATCTTTCTGGGCCCTGGGTTTCAAGGCGGTATTAGGATCTTCTTTGTCTCTGCACCTGAATCTACCATTGGCCTCTTCTCCAGGCAACACCCAGGACTGCTTATAGAACTCATCTTCAGACTCAGATTCAAAACAATCTTCTCTATTTGTCCTGAGCTTGGACCTGATATTTGCCTCCTCCCTGACTCTGGGCCTGAACAAGTTACTGGTATTTTCTCCAGCCCAGAAGGAGAATAGGTTGCCAGCCTCATCCTCAGATCCAGACCAGGAATCAACATAGGCTTCTTGCTTGGATCTGGGCCTGGACCTGGGATTAGTCTGATGTTTAGCCCTGTGCCTGGACCTGGTATTGGAGTCTTCTCTGGGCCATGATCTGATACTTGTCTCTTCTCCAGCCCAGAAAGAAGACACTGTAGAGGTCTCATCTGCTGACCAGAACCCAGACTCATTAGAGGCCTCCTCTCTGGCCCTGGGCCTGGAATAGCACCAAGACCCCATATTAGTCTCCTCCCCTGGTCCAAACCAGGGCTGGATTCCTTTCTGACCCTGGGTGCCAGGAAAGGTTTCAGCATCCACATCGACTAGTTCTCTATCCATAGACAGGCCCTTAGATTTATTAACTGATCCAGACTCAGCAGTGGCCAGTGGCCAGGCAACGGCATTAGTCTGGGACACCCCTTCTGCCTGTGACACAGCTTCAGTCCCAAATTCACTCTGGGCCCATGCCTGAGCTTCATCCTTGGGCCTTGTTCCAGGGATTGCCTTGGCATCAGTTTTAGGACGAGCACCACCTACTGCCCTGGCATCAGTTTTGGGTCTAGCTCCTGCCATTCCTTGAGCCTCTGTTTTGGGTCTTGCACCACCCATTATTTGGGCATCAGTTTTGGGCCTTGCCCCAGACATTGCTTGGGCATCAGTTTTGGGCCTTGCCCCAGGCACAGACTTGGTCTCAGTTTTGGGCCTTGCCCCAGTAGTTGCCTGGGTCCTAACCTTGGGTCTGACCACCAGAGGGACATCATTCTCTCTCTCAGTCCCAGCGATAACCTCTTCCCCAGCCTTCTTTTCAGGCTTGGCCTGGGCGCTAGGCTCAATCTCTGCCCCAGTCATGGTACAAGTTACAAAGGAAGTCCAGTAATATACTCCTCCCGCAGTCTAAACCTTAACTACAGATCTGTCACAGGTTTGTTTCTTCACACTCTGATCTTTAGGTGATTGAGGATATAAGCTTTGAAACAAAAGTTAGAGTCAATATCCAGTCCAGTAGTCAATTAGCCTCCTTCCCAAACACAGTCTCAGTCAATAATTCAATAATACAGATTGAGTGTAGAACAGGCACAACCAAGCTAAAGGAAGACAGATATTTCCTGGATGGGTGCAGACCTGTTGAGGGTGGTTGTCAGCAGCAACTCCACCACCAGCAGAGCAGCCACTGGAGGTGGATCTAGGGAGAGAGAATGAAATGAGGCTTTGAGTCTCTTCCAATTGTGTCACCCCATGTGCAGTGAGACTGATGTTGAATGCTAGGTGGGACAGCTGGGCTTTGAGAAAGTCTCTCTGGACCAGCTGCCTGCTACAAAACAGGTCCAACAATGGTGGGAAAGTATGTCAGCAATGGGAGGGGCCAATAAGCCCCCAGATTGGACCCTAATCACTCCCAGACCCATGCTGGTCTCCACTACCCCACCCAAAAGCATACCCACTCTCATACCAACCTTCACTGATGTGGTGCAGTTTCCCCCTCCTTTTCTTGTTCAAGTGGTGTCAAGCCCCACAGCCGACAGAAGGGGGTCCTACAGACAAGTAAACATAAATGACAGAATGGAGTGTGAGTGCTTGGTAGGTAGGCGAGCACTCTGGCCCCTGTGACAAATATATCTCTTCCCATTCAAGGGTTCAACGTATCTATGGTTTCCTGTATCCTAGTCCCTGCTCTCCGGTTTTTTCTGAGTCACAACCCAACTTACACCTATCTCGTGTCTCCTGCAAGAAATAAAAAGGATGCTGGCACTGTGCAAACCCGGCAGAATAGAAGTGGGTCCGCCACTTCTACTACAAGTGGAAGTGGATCTGCCACCTGCCATGCTCTCTGTCTCCAACTGTCCCCTACATTGCCCCCTCCCCCTTCTCACCAACCTCCAGAGCTGTGAGCCAGTCTCCTCCTCCTTGCCTTTCTTGCAGAACTGGCTAGCCTTAAATTAGGCCTATGGACAAACACATGAAAAAGTAAGACAGTCAGGATATCAGAGGTGGCAGAAGAGCACTTGGTAGACAGACCAACGCCAAGGATGAGTCCCCGTATTATTGGTATGTCTTTCAACATTCGGGGTTTTGCTGGTGGAATATTCTCATTTTATTTGGGCCTTGCTTCAAGGTTCCAGAGATAACAACTCCTTCTCTTGACGTCATACTCTTCCCATTACTCCCTTTTCCAATTCTGAGCATTCACCACTAGGTGCGCCACATCCCCTTGCTCTGCGCAGCATAAAATGGGGGAAGGGCGCCGCATATTCTAGAAAACAGGTTGTGAATTGGTACTTGTCAGTATGTCTCCCTCATCACCCCTCCTTCCAAAGCCCACCCTCTCGTGCCCCCAGTTTAGGACAGTGGGGGAGGTAGGTGGGGATGGAAGGCGGGGGAAGCGCCATTAGAGAGGGGAAGATTATGAGGTGCTCCTGGACGCCGGACTTGCTCTGGTCACAGTCCCCTACCCCGATTCGGGTCCCCAGTCAGTGTTTAGCGCCCAACCCCCATCCCCACACACCTCCAGAAATCCAGGCAATATTCGTGCTCTTCCTTTATCTCAAGTCTCTCCTCTACAGATGCTCACTGTGTCCTGTCAGAATATGCCAGACCTACCGCGCAGACAGAAGACTTTGACATCAACCTGGAGCCTGTGGGAAGGGAAGGCACCCAGGACATGGAGCCCCACAAGCCCCTTTTGGGAATCGGGGCCCGGAGTAGCAAACGCGGCTCACCTCCCGCGGACTGGGTACAGAGCCGGGACGCCGACACCCGCCGGCTTCCCTCGGCGCCCCCAACAACGGCTCCCGCTCCGCCATTTCTCCCGCAGGAGCCTCCCCCACAGCCCTCTCCGGGCACAGGCACGGTCGAGGGCGGGGCGCGGGCGCCTGCAAAGCTGGCTGGGAAGCGGTCAGCGCGGTTCTCCTCCAAAGGATCTGACGGTGCCTCTCAAGCCAGCCCCTCAGCCCTTGGCCCGGCCCGCTCTGGTCACCGCCTCCCCATCGCCAGGGATCTCGAGCACTGCGCACCTCTCTCAAGCGCCTGGCTCCCACCGGATCGTCTCCTCGTTGCCAAGCTGTCAGGGTCCGCGGGGCAGGCTGCCTGCTGTTCCACCCTGCCGGACCACCCCCGCAACCCGGATCCCCACCTCAAGCACGCGCACTTGCCTTCAGAGGCCCAGGGCCCAGGTCGTCGGCCTCCCCCTCCTCTCCTCAGCTCTCCTCTGGCGGCTCCTCACTTGGAGCCACCTCTTTCCCCGCGATCCGAATGGCAAAGACGCGTCCCGCCCCCCACGCCTCTGCACCAAAGTAGGCAGGGGCTGCGCAGGATGCGGCAAGAACCGCTCGCCGCGAGGGTGTCGGGAAGGGGGGCGGAGGGATACGGCGCGAAAGTGCTCGACGCCCCCTCCCAGGCCCACCGTAGTTCCGACCCCGAGGTGGGCGGGGCCAGGATGAGCCCCAGCCTGAGTGTGCGGATTGGCACGAGGGTGCCTCAGGAGGCCCCCGCGGACCCTAACGTGGCGACCACTACCATATTTCTGGCGCTGCTATAATATATGGGACTGGCGGGCGGCTGGGGGCCCGGGCAGAGGACAGGATCGCGAGGTCTGGAAGAGCCGCGCTGGAGGGAACAGCGGATGGATACCAAACCGCCCAGTGATATGTCTGCACTCCCGCCCCAACAGCCCCCTTCACAAGGACTGCTGGGTGTCTGCCCTCTGTCTCTCCCCAGTCCCGTCACCCTCCTTCCTGGACGCTAATGGGAAAGGGGGTGTCAGCACTGCAGTGTGGGAGGGGAGAGGCGATTTCAGGCAATACAGGCCTGGGGCTCTAGGGTGGTCGTCCTGTGCGTTTCTTTCCCAGCTTCGTGGAGCCACGCAGGGGAGGAAGGTACACCTGCTCTTAAGTGAACTCCGGGGCAGGGGGCTCCCATCAAGGCCTCAACACTGCCCCTCCTCTAAAAGAAGGTAGACCTAGACCTCTAACCCTAGGAAACCAACCACTGGTTTGCACCAGACTCATTTCTTTCTGCCACACCGCTTTTTCTCATTTCAAATAGTGGCTCACGTTGGCATTGCACCGTCCCCACAGTTGCCCCCAAAAGAGGACCTCTCCCTGTCAGGACCCGCAGGAGGTCATAACAGTCCTCTCTCTTTGATGGCACCAGGTAGGGATGGTCCTGGCTCCTCTTCAGTTCCCTGTCAAGTCTTCTCTTGCCATGACATTTGACAGTGTGGAAATGTGGCTGGTATTCGCACCAGCTTGGATCTCAGCCACCTGCCACAACTACCTGCTGTTTCAGCAGTCATTCTCTGGAGAGGATCCCACCGTGCACCCCCCTCCCCGAGACAAAGCAACCTGGCTCCTTTTGAATCGCCCCCACATTCATCGTTTAATCTTGAGCCCCTCCTTTCCCTGCTTCCTGCATAGGACAGACAATGTGGTTAAATACGAAGTTGATGTTGTTACTGCTGTCCATTTGAAAACTCATTTAGATGCTACCCTCATTGTGTTTGGCAGGTAATGGTCCCCTAAAGACGTCCATGTCCTGTTCTCCAGAACCTGTACCATTTTATATTACCTGGCAAAGGATCATTAAGATTGCTAATCAGCTGAATTTAATTTAAGATTATGCTGGATTATCTTGGCCAATGTAATTGCAAGGGTACTTTAGATGTGGAAGAGGGAGGCAGGGACACAATATCAGATTGAAGCACCATGAGAAAGTCTACACTGGCCATTGTTGGCTTTGAAGATGGAAGGAAGCCAAGATCCAAGAAATACAGGCTGTCTCCAGAACCTGGAAAAGACAAACAGATTCTTCCCTAGAAATCCCAGAGGGATAGCTGCTCTGGCAACATCTTGATTTTAGTGTGATGAAACCCTTTGCAGATTTCCAGCCTCCAGGACTGTAAGATAATAATAAATTTGTATTATTTTAAGCCTTTCTGTATGTGGTAACTGGTTAAAGCAGCAGTATGAACCTAATACACTCACCATCCTGACGAAGTCTATTCCCCTTGACTTTCTTTACCCGTGGATCAGTCTCTGGGAAGATCTACTACAAACATCAATTCCCTCTTCTTTGCTTCCTAAAGGAGAGTGATTTTTTTAATGTCCCTTATAGGTAATCTTGGAGAAAGTTCCGTTTTGCTGAAACCACTGATACTTCCCAGGTATAAAAGGGAACCCTATTCTCCTCCTCCTCCTCCTCCCTTCTTCCTTCTTCCTTCCTTTCTTTCTTTCTTCTTCTTCTTCCTCTTCCCCTTCTTCTCCTTCTTCTCCTTCTGCTTCTTCTTCCTTTGTTGTTGTTGTTTTTGAGAGGGAGTATCACTCTTGTTGTCCAGGTGCTGGGATTACAGGTGTGAGCTACTGTGCCTGGCCTGATACAACTTATTACTACACTATTATCTAAATTATAAACTCTTCACACACTGCTAGTTGGTTCCAAAAGTTCCTTCATAGTCATTTTCTTTCCTGGCCCAGAATCAAATATGTGTGTACACACTGAATGTGGTGTGTCTCTTTGGTTTACTTTAATTTGAAATAGTTTTTCAGCCTTTCTTTGCTGACTTTCCCCCAAGTTCTATTTATTTTATGTACACTCTCTTAGAAACCTTTGCCTACAGTCCCAGACATGAAGAAATTCTTTCTTTTTTTTCTATAAGCTTTGTGGCTTAACTTCTATAGTTAAATCTATGATCTGTCTCAAATTTATTTTTTGTGTGTTGTGTGAGGCAGGAGTCAAGGTTCATTTTCTTCCATATATATATCCAGTAGTCCAAGCATCATTTGTTAAAAAGACTTTCCCCAGTTGGACTGCTTGGTTCCTTTGTAGAAAAATCTAAAAATTTTATAAGTGTTGGCCAATTCCTAGGCTATTCCATTGATCTATTTATTGACCCTTACGCCAGTGCCAAACATTCTTAATTTTTGTAGCTTCCTGGCAAGTATTGGAGTCAGGTAAATACATCCTCCAACAGTGTTCTTCCTTTTCAATATTTATTGAAGAAGTTCCCTTCTTTTATTTTTCTTCCTCCTTAGTTTTCTGACTTTTTTTTTCCATAATGGATAGGTGCTGAAATTTGTCAAAATTTTTTGCATCTATTGAAATGATCATATCAGTTTTCTTCGTCATTCTGGTAATTACCTTGATTTTCAAATATTAAGCCAACGCATAATCGTGCAACAAATCCCATTGTTCATAATCTATATTTTTATATTTTATTATATATTTTTGGATTCAAGTGTTTGATAGTCACTTGATGACTATTGTGGGTAGTGGGGCAATTCTGGACACCACAAATATAGAATATTTTCATCATCATAGAAAGTTCTATTGGACATCTCTACAGTGATCTATTTCTAAATAATTTCATATTATTCCTTCACATGTAAAATCCTTCATGAGTCATCAATATCTATAAGATATATGCGTTTTTGTCCAGCCTCAGTATACCTCTTGATCTCATTTTCTTATTATGTTCCCACACTTACTTTCTTCTCTTGTCAATTTAGTTGCAGAATGCTTATGGTTTCATCGTGCTAGCTTTCATGTTAATCCTCTCTGGAATGCTGTAACACTTCTCACTTTTATTGTACACACAGTAGTTTGGTCTAGTCCTTTTTGGTTGTCATCAAGTCCTTTTTTTCTCTTACTCTCTTACCCCAATAGATTAAGGAGTTAGCCAAAGTCTTGTTATAAAAAATGCACACACCATTTTCTAAGCAAAAGGCTTTCTGTGCGAGTGTAGTTTGACAATATAGAGTACGGTGAAGTTTTAGGCATAAACACATCAAAGCCTTCAGCAAGTTGAACTTTTGGATCTGAGATAGGTAATTCAAGAACAATGCTAAATCCTAGAATGTAGTTCTCCTTAGTGAATGTGTGCTCGGCTGCTTGGAGAACAAACTGTTCAGAGGTCCCTCCTGACTTCTTTTCTATTTAAAACTCATGAGCTTCTGTTTCACAATGAGAGGTTCAATGGTCTTTGGGGGCACTTTTTTCATTTCTCATGCGTGAAATACTAGTTTGTTGAGAGCATATAAGGGCAATTTTGAAGGATTTTCTATGTAGACGATAATGTCATTTGTGGGCCGGGTGCGGTGGTAATCCCAGCACTTTGGGAGGTGGGAGGATCACTTGAGGTCAAGAAGTTCGAGACTAGCCTGGCCAATATGGTGAAACACCATCTCTACTAAAAATACAGAGCTAGACTCTGTCTCAAAATAATAATAATAATAATAATGTCATTTGTGAACAGAGATAAGTTTATTTCTTCCTTCCACATCTGTGTACCTTTTGAGTTTATTGTTTTACTGCATTAGCTAGGACTTCCAGTACAATGTTGAATAGGATTAGTGAGAAGGGACATCCTTGGTTTGTTCCTGATCTTTGCAGGGAAGCATCTAGTTTCTTACCCTTATGATGTTAGCTGTAAAGTTTTTGTAGATGTTCTTTATTAAGTATAAAGAGATCTCTCTGTCTTAATCAGTTCAGGTTGCTATAACAAAATGCCATATACTGAGTGGCTTAAATAATAGACATTCATTTCTCACAGCCGTGAAGGCTAGGAAGTCTAAGATGAAGGTGCCAGCAGATTTGGTTGCTGGTGAGGTCTCACTTCCTAGCTTGTTTTCCTAGCTTTTGTTTTCATTGAGTTTTTCCATTGATTTCCTATTCATTCATTCATTCACCTACTCATTGTGTTCTCACATGGTTATTCCTCAGTGTGTGTATGGGGGGGGTGTGTGGGGGGAGAGAGAGAGAGAGATCAAGCTCTCTGGTGTCTCTTTATAAGAGCACTGATCCCATTTTGAGAGTTCCATCTTCATCAGATAATCTAAACCTGATTAACTGCAAAAGGTCCCACCTCCATATGCCATCACATTGGTTGTTGGAACTTCAATATACACATTTGGTGTGGGACATACACATTTAGCCCATAGCACCTCTATCCCTAGTTTTCCGAGAGTTTCTCTTTTTAAAATCATGAATGGGTGTTAGATTTTGCCAAATACTTTTGCTGCTCTATTGATGTAATAATGTCATTTTTCCTCTTTAGCCTTTTGATGTGATGGATTATATTAATTGATTTTTGAATGTCGAAACATTCTTGCATACCTGGAATAAATTCTACTAGGTTGTGGCATATAATTCTTTTTATACATTGTTGGATTTGATGGGCTAATATTTGTTGAGAATTTTTACATTTATCTGTGTAAGGGATATTGGTCTGTTTTACTTTCTTGTAACTTTTTTACCTGGTCTTGGTATTAGGGTAATGCTGACCTCATAGCATTTTTTAAGAAAGTATTCCCTTGGGTTCTATTTTCTATGAGAGACTGTATGGAATTACTATAATTTCTTCCTTATATGTTTGGTAGAATTCACCAGTGAACCCATCTGGGCCTGGTGCTTTCTCATTTGGAAGTGTATTATGCATTGTTTGAGTTTCTTTTTTTTAAATTAAATTTTATTTTAAGTTCCAGGATACATGTGCAGGATGTGCAGGTTTTTTACATAGGTAAACTTGTGCCATGGTGGTTTGCCGCATCTATCAACCCATCACCTACGTATTAAACCCCACATGCATTAGCTATTTATCCTCATGCTCTCCCTCCTCCCACCCCCTTCAACAGGCCCCAGTGTGTGTTGTTCTCCTTCCCGTGTCGATGTGTTCTCACTGTTCAGCTCCCACTTATAAGTGAGAACATGCAGCGTTTGGTTTTCTGTTCCTGTGTTAGTTTGCTGAGGATAATGGCTTCCACCTCCATCCATGTCCGTGCAAAGGACATGATCTCATTCCTTTTTATGGCTGCATAGTATTCCATGGTGTATATGTACCACATTTTCTTTATCCAGTTTATCACTGATGGGTTTTTGGGTTGATTACATGTCTTTGCTATGATACCATTTCTTTAATGGTTACAGGCTTAGGCAGATTATCTATTTCTCCCTGGGCTTGTTTTGGTAGATTGTGTTTTTCAAGACATAGTTCCATTCCAGCTAGGCTATCAAAGTTTTGGACAAAGTTGTTCATAATATTCTTTTATTATCTTTTTAATGTCAACAGGAGAGTAGTGATAGGCCTTCCTTTATTTCTGATATTAACAATTTGTGCCTTGTCTCTTTTTTTCTTAGTCTGGCTAGAGACTTATAAATGTTTTTAATCTTTTCAAAGAATTGGCTTTTGTTTTCATTGAGTTTTTCCATTGATTTCCTATTTTCAATATCATCGATTTCTGCCTAGATTTTATATTTTATTTTGATTACTTTGAATTTAATTTCCTCTTCTTTGTATAGTTTCCTAAGATAGAAGCTTAGATTACTGATTATAGATCTTTCTTCTTTTCTAATATATTCATTACATGCTATAAACTTCTTTTTACGCACTGTGTTGCTACATCCCACAACTTTGATAAGTTGTATTTTTGTAATTATTTTAGGTTATTAAAAAATTTCCCTTGAGCAAAGTACTTTTATAACAGAGTATTTCTAATTCATTCCTCCAATCCTTTATACCATTGTTGTCATTCATTACACTAATCTGTAAGTTGTAATGATCACATACATTGTTGCTAATATTATTATTTTGGACAAACTGTTTTCTGTTAAATCAATTAATAAGAAAAATACAAGATTTAATTTTACCCTCATTCCTTGTCTAACATGCTTCCTTTCTTTACATAAATCTGAATTTCTGACCTGCATAATTTTCCTTCTCTCTGAAGATTGTCTACTGATATCTTTACAAGCCAGGTCTATTGGGAACAAATTTTCTCAATTTTTATTTGTCTGATAATATCCAGAATGTCTTCTTTAGATGAGAAGGGTAATTTCATAGAATTCTGTGTTGTTGTTCTTTTCCTTCAACACTTTAAATATGTTACTCCACTCTCTTCTTGATTCTATGGTTTCTGAAAAAAATCTGAATGCAATTTTTATCCCTGCTTCTTTGTAGGTAATTGTTTTCTCTGGCTTTTAAAATATCTTCTAGTTGTCTTTGATTTTCTGCAGATTGAATATAATATAACTACTGTAGATGTTCTGATTTTTATCCTGCTCCATGTTCTCTGAGTTTCCTAGATCTGTGGATTGGTATATTCTGAATTCTGAAAAATTCTTAGCCATTATGACATCAAATATCTCTGTTCCTTTCTCTCTTTTCTTTCTGTTATTCCTAATACATGTAAGTTACATGTTTTGTAATTGTCCCACAGTTCTTGTTCCATCTTTCTCCTGTTTTATCTCTTTGCGTTCTGTTTTGGAAGTTTCAACTGGCATTTCTTCAAGCTCACTGATTCTACTCCCAGCCATGACCAGTTTATTGAGAAATCCATGAAAGGCACTCTTCATTTCTCTTTCTTTATTTCTGTCAGTTTCCTTTTCTTTCTTTCTTAGACTTTCAATTTCTGTGCTTACAGTAACCATCTGTTCATGCATGTTGTCTGCATTTTCCATTAGGGCACTTAGCATATTAATCATAGTTGTTTTAAATTCCTAGTCAGATAATTCCAAAGTCTCTGCCATATCCCAAACTAATTCTGATGCTTACTCTAGCTCTTGATTCCTTGGTATTTTTCTGTTATACTTGTATTTTCTTGTTGAAAGATCAATATGATGTACTGGGTAAAAGAAAATGAGGTAAGTAGGCCTTTAGTCTGGCTAGTAGTTGGGCTGTGTTTATTGTTTGCTATAGCTTAATTTTCTTCTGATGTCCTTGCTTTAGTATCCCCTGATGCCTTTGGGTTTCTCTAGAGACTTCTTAAATATGGTCTCATAAGTACAGTTTCTTGTGTCTTAATATCCTGCTATAATACAGTAGCCTTACTGATGTAGTAGAAATGGAGGTGGGCAGCGGGGGGAGAGAAGTATTTCCAGGTCCTATTATTAGGTTTCAGTGTTTTTGTGAGCTTTTGCCCATTTTGTGACATTCACAAGTGCTTCTTTTTTTTTTTTTTTTTTTTTTTTTTAACCTTAAGTGAGACAGGAAGTGTAGAAGGGGCTAGAATTTGATATTTTCCTTTGGCCTGTGACCTTATAAGTGTTTCTTAACTTTTTTCCTCCGAAAGTGAGACAAGAATGCTAGGTGGAGTTGGAATTGGTGAAATGCCTGAGCCCAGGTGGGAGAAGGCTCCAGTAGTTTGTCTCTCTTAAGAGTAGTCAGTTGTATGGAGAATGCTCTGGGTGTACTTAAATGGTTGTATTTCCTCTCCCTCTGCCAGATTCACAAGGGGATAATTCTTGGTTCTTCACCACAAGAACTGAGTGAGTTTCCTGAAGGTTAAATCCATAAAAAGCCCCTATAAGACTATGACTCCCAGAATTTCTCACTCTCCTGCTGCTCCACAGTCAGTGTCAAGAAGTTCATCAACTTAACATTTAAGTGTCCCTACCAGTTTATGGCTCTAGTAAATTCTATTCCATGTAAGCCAATTTCAGCTTTGACTCTGAATGTACTGTTTCTCCAGATTTTATGGGTTCGGCCTATGACCTTAGTTCTCTGATAGGTCCAAAAAAAAAAAAAAGCCATTTGTTTTCAGTTTATTTAGGTTTTTCTTATTTAAATTTGGGAGTGATGACTTCTAAGCTCTTTATATATTGCAGCTGACACTAAAATTTTTGACTTTTTAGCTATGCTACTTAAAGAAGTCTTGACAGTTATTTTTCACAAGTCTCTCAAGGCCATTTAAACTCTATTCCTCTTCGATGTTCAGGTACTTGAATTGATCACTGGATAAGCGTTTCTGTGCCACTACAGAGAAAGTGACAGAAGGTGATTGTAATTATTTAAATACAACTAAGAGTTCTTTAACAGAGATTGTTTGAGCCAGGAATTCTACTTCTAGAATTTTTCCCTAAGGAAATACCTTAAGGATGTGCAAATCAATTTAGCTACAAGAATATTAATCCTGTGCTATTCCTTCATCTATGGGCTAACTTTAGAAAAGAAAAACACCTTGGAGAGAGTGCGCTCAAAGTGTAGATAAAACAGAAAAACAGAATTGATCCAAGCATCAGCAAACACAAGCACCTATATAATCTTCAGATTTTCAATATCTTTTCTCAATATCCTAGAATTAACCCAGGTAATCTTACTGGGTGAAACAGGGAAAGAACTATAACTGGGCTGACACAAATAAAAAATACACGAGTGAAATGTATCATTTAGTACTAGAAATTTCCCACAGAGACATTCCTTACAGAATTGTTTATAATAGGAAAAAATAGATATAACCTAAATATATGAGTATAGGGGATTTGTTAATTTATGACAAACTCATGAGATGCAATAGATGTGTTAATTAGCTTGATTTAGTCACTCCACAATGTATCTATATATCAAAACGTCATGTTGGACATCATACATATGTACAATTTTCATTTCTCAATGAAAAAAAGTATATTTTTAAATGAAACTGTCTGTTTCAGAAACACCTTGTCAGCAGTGGGAATTATCCAACTTTTATTTTTGTTCTTATGAAAGGTAAAAAATGGAATACTATTATTTTAATGTGTTCTACAATTGTGAGGGAGTCTATCAATAATGATGTGCTACGTTACATTGCCGTAACAGATGACCCCCAAATCTGGGCAACTTAAAATAACCAAAATACCCAGAACTTTGGGAGGCTGAGGTAGGCAAATAGCTTGAGGCCAGGAGTTTGAGACCAGCCTGGCCAAAATGGCTAAACCCCGTCTCTACTAAAAATACAAAAATTTGCCAGGAATGGTGGTACACACATATAATCCCAGCTACTCGAGTGGCTGAGGCAAGAGAATCACTTGAACTCAGGATGTAGAGGTTGCAGTGAGCCAAGATTGTGCCACTGCATTCCAGCCTGGACAACAGAGTGAGACTCTGTCTCAAAAAAAAATCACAAAAATATATTTGTTGTTCATATTACATGTCTAACACCTCTGTTGGGAGCTTTACTCATGAGGATTAAATGGAACAGTTATGATCTGAAACATTGCTGGTTACCATGACATAGGAAGAGACCGATCATGACAAATCTCACAGTGGCTCTTAAAAGTTTCCTCCTAGAACTGACAAAAATCTTTTTGAATATTGCATTGACCAAAGCAAGTTACATGGCCATTGTTGTGTTCAAAAGGTGTGGGGAAGTGCAAGGCTAAGTGTCTGAAAATTGGACTGCGGGAAATCTTGGTTAGCAACAGTAATAATTAACAAAAGTCCCAAATCTATTTGCTGAGTACTACAGACCTTTTTTCTTTCCTGTGAACTACTTATTTACTTACTCAGCTTTCCATTGGGATATTCACTCCATTGATTTATAGTATGCTTTTGTTAACTCACAAAATGAGCCTGTAGATTGCCATATCTGCTGTAACTAGTGTTTCCAGTATATGCTGTTTTTTGACTTGTTTATAACATATTATTATTATTCTTATTATTATTGTTATATATTTAGTTTTTTTGAGACGGAGTCTCGCTCTGCTGCCCAGGCTGGAGTGCAGTGGCACGATCTCGGCTTACTGCAAGTTCTACCTCCTGGGTTCACGCCATTCTCCTGCCTCAGCCTCCCGAGTAGCTAGGACTACAGGTGTCCGCCACCACACCCAGCTAATTTTTTTGTATTTTTAGTAGAGACGGGGTTTCACCGTGTTTGCCAGGATGGTGTCGATCTCCTGACCTCATGATCTGCCAGCCTTGGCCTCCCAAAGTGCTGGGATTACAAGCGTGAGCTACTGCGCCCGGTCTGTTTATAATGTTTTAAAACAGCTTTATTAAAATACAATTCATATACAATTCACCAATTCAAAATGTACAATTCAAAGACTTTAATACACTTAGAGTTGTGCATTCATCACCAAAATCAATTTTGTAACATCTTTAAGCCCAAGAAGATACTCTCTGTCCCTTAGTTGTCAGATTGCATTGTCCTAACCCCTAAACCAGAGGCAACAATTCATTTTTCTGCCTCTAAAAATTTGTCTATTTTGGATTTTTCATATAAATGGAATCATTTAGTATGTAGTTGTTATTTGTATTATTATTATTTTTTTCTAATTTGGTCTTGAGGTCTCTGTCTGGAGAGTGGCTATAAATTCTAGCCCTGTGCTCAATGGGGCTCTAAGGGAGGTGGTCTTCAATGTTTACAGTGTGCTTTTCATGGGATACTTCGTCCTGGCAGACAGCCTAATGCCTAAGTGTCCAACCTGTGACCAGGTGTCCCTCTCACTGACAACTTGTTTGTACTGGCAGATACCCTTGTGGCTCTTGTTTGACCTGTGTCCAGTTTATCCCTACTAAGATAGTCACTTGCAAGGAGAACCCTGACCAGGATAGTTAGGTTTGGTTGTGTAAGTCAAATGAGGCACAGAGAAGACAGCACAACAAAACATATGAAATACAAAATATTTTTATTACTCAGATCTACAAGATAAGAGGGTTGCCCACAAGGGCTGATGAGAAGTCTGAACACAGCAGGATGCGCAACCAGTGGGTGTTGAGTGGGACAGACCTGTAGGCTGGGCCTTTATTGTGATCAAAAGCAGTACCCAAATATGTTTCCTATGAGGAGTTCAAACTGGCGAGTTTGAAGCAAGTAGGGATGAGTTCCAGGAGGTCACACCATCACTGAGAGGTGATCACTGTGGCATATTTGCATTGTCCATGTTGGGTGTGAGGGTCAGTGGGGCAAGTCAAGTAGGTTATATCTTTCCGTCCCAGAGGGTGGTGGATATCTGGTTGTGTAAGGCAGATATATGGATTGACCACATTGAGAAAGTGTGAGGAAGTGGAGAATTAGGTGATTAGGCCCTGCCTCTGGTATGAGAAAGTTAGAAAGTTAACTCTATATCTAGGATGGATGCCGGAGCAACATGAAATTATAGGAATTGACTATAATGGTTCTTTGTGATTTCTTTCACTTAGCATAAGGCTCTTCCCTGTTGTAGCATTTATTAGTACTTTATTGCTTCTTACTGTGGAAAATTATTCCATTGTATGAATATACCACATTTTATTTATCTATTTACCAGTTGATGGAAACTGGGGTTGTTGCTATGTATTGTCTATTATGAATAATGTTGCTATGAACATATGTGTACAACATTTTATGTGGACATATGTTTTCATTTCTTTTGGATATATGTCTAGGAGTGAAACCGCTAGAATATAAGGTCATTTTTTGAAAAACTGCCAGACTGCTTTCCAAAACAACTGCACAATTTTACATTCCCACCAGCAGTGTATGAGGATTCTCATATTGCCATATCCTTACCAACACATTTTATTACCTGTTTTTTAATTATTTTCATCCTAATGGGTATGGAAATGTTTGGGGGTTTTGATTTGCATTTCAGTGATAGCTCATGATGTTGAGCATTGTTTCATGTGCTTACTTGCAATTTTTATATTTTCTTTTTTTTTTTTTTTACCAAAATATGTTTATTATTTTGGTGTACCTGAGAAACAGTTCCATTTAGAATTGCTTTGGTGTCTTCATGATGTCACAGCTTTTTAATGTATAAATATGCCAATACATTGTAATGTGTGTATGTGTATTTGCCTGTATATTATATTTAACATATTTCTTATGAGTGAGCATTTAGGTTGCTTTTATTTATTTATTTTTTAATTTTATTTATTTATTTATTTATTAATTATACTTTAAGTTCTAGGGTACATGTGGATAACGTGCAGGTTTGTTACATATGTATACCTGTGCCATGTTGGTGTGCTGCACCCATCAACTCGTCAGCACCCATCAACTCGTCATTTACATCAGGTATAACTCCCAACGCAATCCCTCCCCCCTCCCCCTCCCCAATTTTTGTATTTTCTTTGGAGAAATATTTATCCAGATCTTTTGACCATTTTTATATTGGGTTGTCTTTTTACTTTTGAGTTGAAACAGTTTTTATTCATTCTAGATTGAAGTTCCTTGCTAAGTATATGATTTGAAATATTGTCTCCCATTCTCTGGGTTGGGTTTTCACTTATGTCCTTTAAAGCACAAAAGTTTTTAATTTCGATGATGTACAGTACGTTTGCCTATTTTTCCCTTTGTTCTTTGTGCTTTGGTGTCATATGTAAGACACCAAATGTTACAAAGGTCCATAGTCACAAAGATTTATACCATGTGTTTTCTTCTAAGGGTTTTGTAGATTTAGCTCTTACATTTAGGTTTTTGAACAATTTCTAGTTCATTTTTTCTAGTTCAATTTCTAGTTCAATTTTTGAGTTCTTTTTTTCTAGTTCAATTTCTAGTTCAATTTGAACAATTTCTAGTTCATTTTTATATACGGTGTGAGGCAAGGATTAAAAGTCATTATTTTGCAGGTGCCTGTCCAATTGTCCCAACACCATTTGTTGAAAAGACAATTCTGACCCTATTGTATAGCTCTCATGCTCTTGTCAAACTCAATACATGTGAGGATTTATTTCTGGACTCTCAATACTTTTTCATTCATATTTATGTTTACCCTTATGTCAGTACCACATAGTCTGGATTACTGTAGTTTCATAGTAAGCACTGAAATCAAATAGTGTGAGTCCTTCAACTTTGTTCTTTTATTATTTTGGATACTGTGGATCACTTGCATATAAATTTTGAGAGCAGCTTCTGAATTTCTATAAAAAGGCAGCTAAATTTGGTAAGGATTACATTGAGTCTATAGATCAATTTAGCTGGTATCAATATTTTAATAATATTAAGTCTCACAATCCATAAACATGGGATGTCTTTCCATTTATTTAGGTCTTCAATTATTTTTAACAATTTTTAGAGTTTTCAGTGAACAAATATTACACTTTTTTGGTAAAACTCCTTAGTTTTAAAAATTATTTTGATGCACTTGCAGTTATAAAAATGTCATTTTTTTGATCATTACTACTGTATAGAAATACAATATGTTTTTGCATATTGATATTTTATCATGCAACTCTACTGAAGTTCATTGAACAGGTTTTAGTGGATCTCCTAGGATTTTCTATATGCAAGATTAATTCATCTGCAAATGTTTATATTATGAATCATGTTAACATTATCAGTTAAATTTATCAATTTTTATGTCCCGCTTATTTCTATCTAACCTAGAATATAAATAGGTTAGATAGAAGTATTAATTATTAATAAACCATAAATAAAAACCACAATGAGATACCACTTCACACCTAATAGGATGCTAGAATATAAATTTATTTAATTTATAAATATAAAATATATATAATAAAATATACATAAATTTATTTTATATAAATATATAAAATATATAAAATAAAATATAAAATATAAATTAATTTATATATAAGATTTTTTAAAAGTCTCTAATATATTTTTTCTTAGTACTTTTATGATTTCGAGATTTGTGTTTAAATCTTTGAATCAATTGGAGTTGGTGAGGATGTGGAGAAATTGGAACCCTCGTGCATTGCTGATGACAATGTAAAATCAAGAAAGGATTCCAGCAAAAGGGGTGGGGAAAATCATGACCTGGGTGGTCTCTCTTCTCAATTGTCCAGTTTAACATAGGTACTCTGGTTGATATACTGCTGTTAAATTGGAGTGTTTGTGAGAGGGGGAGGGCCTGAAGCTTCCTAGTCTGCCATCTTGCTAATGTCATTCCACTGTTGAGATTTTGTATCTTCTTTAGTCAGCTCCATCTCCTTTTCTGTTATTGTCACAAATTATAACTTTATACATTGCATGTCCAAAACATACATTAAATATTGATTTTTATGCATTTGTCTTTCAGGTCATACAAAAAATAAAAAAGTGGAGCTACAATCCAAAATTCTAACAGTACTGGCTTTTGTCATTACTTACATATTTATATTTGCTAGAGATCTTTATCTCTTCATATAGCTGTGAGTTATTGTCTAGTTTCTTTTTGTTTAAATCTACATGGCTCTCTTTAGAATTTCTTGCTTGGCATATCTAGTAAAAATGAACTCCCTCAGATTTTGTTTATCTGAGAATGTCTTAATTTATCCCCATTAAAAAATATTTTTTGGTGAACATGGAATTCTCAGTTGACTCTTCCCCCAGCACTTTGATGATATAAACCTGACACATTCTGGCCTCCAGGTTTCTGATACCAAATTGGCTGACAGTCTTAATCACTTGTATATGATCAGTCACTGCTGACAGGTCTTAATCACTTGTATATGATCAGTCACTGCTCTCTTTCTGCTTTTAAGATTCACTCTTTGTCTTTCAATAATTTTATTATAATGTGTTTTAGCATATGTCACTTTGTTTTGTCCTGTTTGTAGTTAATTGAGCTTCTTGGATTTTTACATTCATGTGTTTTATCAAACTTGGAAAGTTGTTAGCCATTATTACTTTTTGAATGATCTCTCTGCCCCTTTCTCTCTGTCTTCTCTTCCTAATATTCCCATAATGTGTAAGTTGGCCTGTTGTTCTGCTGGATCATGTCCCACAGGTCCCTTAGGCTCTGTTCACTTTTCTTCATTTTTTTCCCTTTCTGTTCCTCAGACTCAATAATTTAAAAGGTTCTATCTTCTAGCTCTCTGAATCTTTATTCCACTTGCTGAAATCAGCTTTTGCCCTAATTTTGAGTTATTGTACCTTTCAACTCCAGAATTTCCTTTGGGTTCTTTATTCATAATTTCTGTATCTTTATTGGTACTGCCATTTTGTACATACACAATTTTCCTGTCTTTATTCATGTCTTCCTTTAGCTCTTTGAGCATATTTAAGACCATTGTTTTAACATCTCTGTCTAGTAAGTCTGGCATCTGTGCTTTCTCAGGCATTTTTTTTGTTTATTTATCATTTTGTTTCTTTTAATAGGCTATACTTTTATGTTTCTTTTCATGCCTTGTGGCCTTTTGTTAAAGAGTGCACATTTGAATCTTATAATGTGGTAACTCTAGAAATTGAATTGTGTATCCCCTTCCCTAAGGTTTTCTGGGGTTTTAAAAATTGTTGTAACATGTCTCTATGCCAGAAATCAGCATGGGCTAGAAGCTTAAGGTCTTCTCAGGTCTTTTCTGGGACCGTATCTTTCCTTGGGTATACACAGTGCCTTTCTAAATTACCCTGTATATGCAGTTGTTTTTGAATGTCCAAAAAAAAAAAAAAAAAAAAAAGATGATGAGGCTCCCTTAAATCCTCTGGAAGCTACTTGAGCTGGTGAGGGGTAAAACAATGGTTGCCAGGTTTATTTACCTGCACATCAGTAATCAGAAGCAGTTAT
The DNA here is from genome assembly GCF_047675955.1 of Chlorocebus sabaeus. Classification (NCBI taxonomy): domain Eukaryota; kingdom Metazoa; phylum Chordata; class Mammalia; order Primates; family Cercopithecidae; genus Chlorocebus; species Chlorocebus sabaeus. The sequence continues at coordinate 50,740,579 of NC_132933.1, forward strand.
CCATAACAGAACACAAACCACTGATATTTGGAGGACAATACCCTTATTATGCACTGTAGCTCCAACAAGCCATGCCAGAGACACAGGTTGCAGTCCCTACACTGACACGGGGCTTGGAAGGGGGCTGGAGTAAGAGTAGCTCCTACTGTACTGACGGCTAAAAAGGACTGATAATAACTACAATTTACCAGCAAAGTTTTCCCCTTGGAAGCTAAAAGAGTTCAAGTAGAATCAAGATTTCCAAAACAGTCACGTCAGACAGTTTCTGGTTTCTAGAAGTACAATTGTTGTCTCTGTGGAGAGATGAATTCCTAACACTTCCTACTCCACCATTTTCCCTGTCATCACTCTCCAAATACCATTTTTTGAACAATCCATCTTTTGCCCACAGTTATGCCATCTTTATAATATATTAAATATCTCTATCTATTTTGGTGAGTTAATGTATTCTAGTCTGTTTCATTGCTCTATTTTTAATTCATCACCAAGTTAATTACTGTAGCTTCATGATAAACAGTTACATATTTAAAGTCTGATGTCATATTTTGATCTCTTTAAGGTAGTGCTACACTGGAAGAAGAATGAAACAGTAAAAGATAGTAGTGAAATCCATGATCCCTTCTAATTTTCATGGTCACTACCAAATTGTGTCTGTGTATTTTATCACTTTAATCCAGTTGTCTAGCATGGTGCTGATCACATAATTACTGCTCAGTAGGAAGATAAAGATTCCTGGGCTTTATCTTTCAAATCGCAGCTCTTCATGCATGAAGTGGTTTTATTTCAATCTCATTTTTTTCATTTTTTAAAAAATTATAAACATTTTAGACCATACATAAAATAGAAAGACTAACACCTATATACCCACCTGGATTCATTTGTTACTATTTTGAGATATCTATATCTGTATCTTGCTATTCATCATTTTTATATTTTTTGTCTAAACACTTCAAAGTAAATTACATGTAAGCCTTAAATAATTTGTTTTGTATCTTCAAAATATAATAGTCTCTGAAATAACTAAATATCATTATAACCCCCTTAATAAGTTTAACTATAATTCCTTACATTTGAAATACACTCCATATTTAAATTTTTCAAATTGCTCCAAAATGTGGCTCATAGCTCCTTTACAAACAATGTTCCAATCACGGATAACACATTCTATTAGCTATTAGATATTGATATATTTCTTTCTTTAGCTGCCTGGATGAGTAGGAAGTTATTGATATATTTCTTAACTCTTAATCTACAACAGTTATTCCCTTCAACTTTTTTTTGTGACACTGACTTTTTTAAGTTACCAGGTGGATTGTTTTGTATAATGTCCCACACTCAGGATTTGTCTGATTGAATATTTATAATGTGTTTCACCTGTTACTCCTTGCTGTCTATTTCCTATTACCTAAGAGTTAGCTTTGAAGGCTAGATTCATGTTAACCATTTTCCCCCTCTTCTTCTCTGGAGGTAGGATTCTAGATTGACAGGTTTGTTTCTTTTATATTGAGTACTTAATTTGGTTGTTTTCTGGTTTTCACTACTACTATTGATTATCAGCTGCATGTAAAATTGGTATTACTTTGAAGGCAATTAATTTTTCTCTAACTCATATTAATATCTTGTGTATGACTTTACTGTACACAATTTTACTATGATGTGTTAAGGGTATGTATCTTTTTATTAAGTTGCTTGAGATTCACTGGGGTTTTTGAATATGTGGTTCTTTCATCAGTTCTAAAAATCCTCAACCATTGTCTTTTCAAATGGTGCCTCTGCCTCATGCTCTCTTTCCCTTCTACTTGAAATATTTTGTATCTTAATGCTAACTGCAGAAAAAATTTCAATTCTAAATTCCACTTAAACTCCTCTTTATTTGGTTTTAATATTCTTTATGTTTCACATTTCAATTAGTATATCATTTTTCTTTGCATAATGTTTATTTATATTTACTTTTCTAATATATTTGGAATTTTTGTTGGTACTTTAATAATTTTAATGCTTTTTCACTTAGGAGCCTATTACAATATTTTATATTACATGTTATAAAAATTCCAAAATATGAGGTTCCTGGGAATTTTGATTCTTCAGGAACTTGTTCCTATAATTTAATTTACTCTAGTGTGTTTTGTGATTTTTAACTATGAGGTACTTATTTTCCTTTAAATTTCAACTGTAGGAATTCTTTATGTCCTAAGGGGAAGCTAGGTAATTCCAGGGATTTGCTTGTTTCCGTAATGTACCTAGGCTCACTACTTGTTTGGGACCTTAAAATTATCTATTTAATATTCATTTGACCAGTCAATTAATGTGAAATAGAACTTCATCTCTGTGTGTGGGTAGGCTTATGTTTAATATTTCTCAAGTGAGTGACATCATTGAAAACGGCAGAGGAGGAAACTCCAAAACTGCATTCATCCATTAAAGAAAAAATGGTCAGAATCAAATATTTTGGCAGATAAATTATAATTTAAGAATTATAACAATAAAGGGAACATTTAATTTTAAAAAGGTACTAAATTTCAGTGAGAGAGCATTATGGCATTTTAACTTATTGTCTACCATCCTACACTATCTAGCTGGTAGGCAGCCATAGGAGCAGCTGCTTGTGTTCCTGGTGTGGCTTGCTAGGAACCAGACAGGCAATTTGGACGTTGCTCTCCATAAATATGGTTTTGTGTTTTGATCTGTCTGAAAGCTCCCAGAGGGGTTAGCTCAGAGTTGTGGTGTTTTTTTTTTGTTTGTTTGTTTATTTGGTTTTTTCTTGCCAGCCTTTTAACTTCTATTGAAAGCATTTAAAGGCAAACATACAGGCTGCAGCCTCCTAGGACAAGAAATAATAGAAAGAACAAGGCACAGACAGACCAAAAATCCTGGGGGAAAATGCTAGTGAAGGAGATATGTGGGGAGTAAGGACTTTTAAAAGCCCCTGTATATAAAAAGGAAACAGAAAGCTATGCGAGAGATACATGCTCAGAAAACACTGGAGAAAACCTGAAGATTTCGCTTATACCTGACCTTTACTTTAGGCTCTAGCAAGCAGGAAGTGAAGGTCTATGCAGAGATGTAAATGGCCAAGCCGAAAGGGTACACCAATACACAGCCAATCAACAAAGATTGTAAGATAACTAAAAACATTTTTTTTAACTTTAGATATTTTTAAAAATATGTTTAATCACTAACTGACCACGGAGATAACAGAACAGAGATTTCAGGGACCAAAAATGAAAAAGAATATAGTATTTAAAAATAGATCAGAAAAATCACTAAACAAACAAAAAATCACAACCTACAACAAATAGCAACAAAAAACCCCGAGGAGGAGAGATAACCTGATTTACAAAGTTACCACATTGTAATAATATAAATGTCCAGTTTTCAACAACAAAAAAAGAGGCACAAAAAAAGTAAGAAAGTGTGGTTCATTCACAGAAAGAAAAAAAATTAATAGTTATAGTCCCTGAGTAAGCCTAGACAGGGAGCGGGTGAGTGAGTTCCTGTTCTACTAGATCCCAGGAGAACTGGTTGTTAAAAAGAGCCTGGAACATCCCTTTCTCTCTTACTTCCTCTCTCACCATGTGATCTCTATACACCCTGGTTCCCCTTCACGTCTTCCATGAGTAGAAGCAGTCTGAGGCCATCACCAGAAGTAAATGCTGGTGCTGTGCTTTTTGTACAGCCTGCAGGACCATGAGTCAAATAAACCTCTTTCCTTTATAAATAACTCAGCCTTAAGCATTTCTTTGTCGCAACATAAAATGGACTAGACAGATGAGAAAACATTTAGGGGAGCCCAGGAATCTGGCTGAAAGGTTGGAGCTCCCTGATGCAGAAAAACAAAACAAAACAAAACAAAACAAAACAAAACAAAACAAAACAAAAAAAACAACCCAGGAACAGATGTATTGAAGGAGATAAGTAGGACAATTTCATATACCCATGTCACCCTCCACTGCCCACCTGCCCAGGGTGGCAGAGCTCAGGGCCAAAAGAGACCTCCTCAGAAACTGACAGTGGATCCTATGAACTGGCTTGTGTATTCCACCAAAAGTTCCACTCATGAACCTCATAGGATGTTTCACCTGTGGACCTCCCAACTAGCTGACATACACCCTTATTAGTCCACATGCTCCTTCCCCAAGAGCTGAGACCCTGCATTCACCCACAGATAGTGTGCATAAGCCTCAATAGACAGCACACAGATATGACCAGCCACTGCAACTCTGCTACATTTGGAGAAAATGCTCAATCTTGACACTTCAAGGCACTGCCATAGAGAAAATAATCAGGTGGCTTTCAGCAGCTGGCATGACGTGAAATCAACAGAAGGTGCACAATTCCAAGACTTCACCCTCACAGGGAACAAGAAGACTGGAGCAAATAGATCGATACAAAATATCTGGGAGATCCCCCAAAATCTCGAATCAGACTCACTTGTGAAGATCTTTACTTCCAGGAGGTTACTGTTTCTTCAAATGTGAAGACAGAGACACAAGGCTTCAAGGAACATTAGAATCAAGGACACATGAGACACCAAAGGAACAAAATAAAGCTCCAATGGTCAATGCCAAAGAAATGAAAATCAATGAACTTCTTGATAAGAATTCATAATAATTATCTTAGAAAAGTTCAGTGAGATACAAGATAACACAGATAAACAACTAAATGAAATTTTAAAAACACATGAACAGAATGAGAAATTTAACAAAGAGATAGAAGCTATAAAAAAGAACCAACCAAATTCTGGAGCTGAACAATAACTGAACTGAACACTTCAACAGATAGCTCAACAACATGCTTAATCATGCAGGAAAAAAGTCAGTAAACTTAAAGACAGATCGTTTAAAATTATCCAGTACACAGAATGAAAAGAAAAAAGAATGGAAAAGTGTGAAGAATGCTTACAGGACTATGGAAGACGACCAAGTGAACCAATAGATGCATTATGAAAGTCCAAGGAGCAGAAAAAGAGAAAGGGAGAGAAAGTCTATTTAAATAAATGATGACAGAAAACTTCTCAAATCTGGAGAGAGAAATTAATATCCAAATCCATGAAGCCCAAAGAACTCAAAACAGATTGAACATAAAAAGGTATTCACTGAGACACATTATGAAAAGTCAATAACAAGGAGAATTTTGTAAGCACCAAGAGAAAAGCAACTCACCACATAAAGGGAATCCCCATAATATTACAAGGGATTTCTTAGAAGAAACCCTGCAGACCAGGAGAGAGTGGGATAATACATTCAAAGTGTTGAAAGGAAAAAAAACCAAAACACTACCAACCAAGAATGTTTTGTCCAGCAAGTTGTCCTTCAGAAATGAAAATAAATAAATAAATAAATAAATAAATAAATAAATAAATAAAAATGTTCCCAGACAAAAAAAGCTGAGGGAGTTTATCACCAATAGGCCTTCCTTACCAAATGCTAAAGGGAATTCTTCAAGTTTACAAACAAAAGGATGATAAATAGCAACATTAAAACATATGAAAGTATAAAACTCACCAGTAAAAATAAGTATATAGTTGAATTCAGAATAGTCTAAGACTGTAATGACATTATATAAATCACTTTCAACTCTAGTATAAAGTTAAAAAACAAAAGCATTAAAAATAACTCTAGCCATAATAATTTTTTAATGAACACACAATACAGAATGGTGTAAACTGTGACATCAATAACTTAAAATGTGGCAGTGCAGAAGTAAAACTGTAGTTATTGTCTCTGATTAAACTTAAGTTGTTATCAGCTAGAATCAATAATAATATTTATATCAGTAATATAAAACTAGAAATCAGTAACGGGGAATCTTGGAAAAGTCACAAATACATGGAAGTTAAACAGCATTCCCCTGAAAAACCAATAAATCAAAGATTAAATAAAAAAGGAAATGAAAATTATCTTGAGAGAAACAAAAATGAAAATATCATATACCAAACTTACAGTATACATCAAAAGCCATTATAACAGAGAAGTCTATAGCAATAAATGCCTACATTAAGAAAAACAAAAGATTTGAAATAAACAACCTAACTTTATAACTCACAGAGAAAAATAAGAAAAAATTAAGCCTAAGGTGATTAGAAAAAAAGAAAATAATCAATATAAGAGCAGAAATAAATGAAATAGACACTAGAAAAACAATTGAAATGACCAAATAACTAAGAGTTGGTTTCTCAAAAAGATAAACCAAATTGACAAATGTTTAGCTAGGCTAGAAAAAAAGAGAGTAGACTCAAAAAAATCAGAAATGAAGGAAAAGACATTACAGCTGATAGCACATAAATGCAATGGATCAGGAGAGACTACTTTCAACAATTATACGACAACAAATCAGACAACCTAGAACAAATAAATAAATTCCTAAACATATATAACCTACAAAGACTGAAAAAATGCATATGCAGAAAACCTGAACAGACTAATAACAAGTAAGGATATTGAATTAGTAATCAAAAACCTCCTAACAAGGAAAAACCCAGGCCTTGATGGCTTCACTGGTGAATTATACCAGATATAAAGAAGCAATTATAACAATTGTATGAAACTTTTCCAAACAATTAAAGAAGCAATAATACCAAACATATGAAACTTTTTCAAACAATTAAAGAGAAGGGAACACTTCCAAACTCATTGCATGAGGCCAGCACTACCCTGATACCAATACAAGACAGAAAATTAGAAGTCAATATCCCTAATGTATACAGATGTAAAAATCCTCAACAAAATATGAGTAAAACAAATTCAACAACACATTAAAAGGAGCATTTACCATGATCAAATTGGATTTATCCCTGGGATACAAGGATAGTTTGCCATATGCAAATCAATAAATGTGATATACCACATTAACAAAATGACAGATAAAAATCATATGATCAGCTCAATAAATGCAGAAAATGCATCTGGAAAAATTTAACATTTTTTCATGATTAAAACTCTCATCAAATTAGGTATACATGCAAATTACCTCAATATATTACAGGCCATATATGACAAACCTGCAGCTAACATCATACCAAATGGTGAAATTTTCCTCTAAGATTAGGAATAAGACAAGGATATTTACTCTCACCACTTCTACTCAACATGGTATTGGAAATCCTAGCAAGAACAATTAGGCAGAGAAAAAAAAAAGAAATACATCTAAATATGAAAGGAAGCAGTGAAATCATCTTTGTTTTCTGATGACATGATCATATATATATATATTTCCATAGATTCCACTAAAAAAATCTGTTAGAACCAGTAAATGAATTCAGTATAATTGCAGGATACAAAATCAAAATACAAACATCGGTTGCATTTCTACACCCTAACAATGACCTATCCTAAAAATAAATAAAACAATCGTATTTACAATAGTATTAAAAAGAATAAAATACTTAGAAATAATTGTAACCAAGCAAGTAAATTCTGTACACTGAACAGTATAAAACATTGTAAAAAGAAACTGAAAAAGACACAAATAAATGGTAAGATATCTCATGTTAATAAATTTGGAAAATTAATGTTATTAAAAATGTCCTTATTATCCAAAGTGATCTAGATTGACAACAATCTACCAAAATTCCAATGGTATTTTTCCCCACAGAAATAGAAAAAACAATCCTAAAATTCATATGGGATCCCCAGAAGATTCTAAATAGCTAAAGCAGTCTTGAGGAAGAAGAATGAAGTTAGAGGCATAGGATTTCCTGATTTCAAATTATATTGAAAAACTGTAGTAATCCAAATAGTATGTTACTGCATAAAAACAGATATACAGACCAATGTAACAGAATAAAGAGCCTGGAAATCAGTCCAAGCATTTAAGTCAACTAGTTTTTGATAAATGTGCCAAGAATATGTAATGGAGAAAAGATGTCTCTTCAATAAACGGGGCTGAGAAAACTGAGTATCTACATGCAAAAGAATGAAATTGGACCCATATATTGCACTCTACATAAAAATCAAGTAAAATTGGATTAAAGACTTAAATGTAAGACCTGACACTATAAAACTCGTAAAAGAAAGCATAAGGAAAAAGCTCCTTGACATTGTTCTTGGCAATAGTTTCTTTTGGATTTGATTCCAAAGGCACAAGCAACAAAAGTAAAAATAAAATTAAAAAAAAAAGTGTGATTTCATCAAACTAAAAAGCTCCTAAACAGCAAAAGAAACAATCAACAAAATGAAAAGCGACCTACAAGATGAGAGAAAATCTTAGCAAACTATATATCTAATAAAGGGTTAATCTCCAAAATATACAAGAAACTCCTCTAACTCAATGACAAAACAACCCCAAATATTAAAATTGGCAAAGGACCTGAATAGAGTTTTCTCCAAGGAAAACATACAAATGGCCAACAGGTATATGAAAAGGTGCTCAGTATCACCAATCATAAGATAAATGCAAATCAAAACCACAGTTAGATACAACCTCACACCTGGTAGGATGACTATTATTTTAAAAGACAAATGACAGTAAGTCCTGGCAAGGATGTGAAAAAAAGGGTACCCTTGTACACTATTGGTGGAAATGTAAATTGGCATAGCCATTATGGAAAGCAGCATGGAAGTTCCTCAAAAAATTAGAAACAGAACTATTATATGACCTAGTTACCCTATACCTGGTTATTTTTCTAAAGGAATTGAAATCAGGATCTTGAAGAGATACCTTCACTTTCGTGTTCACTGCCAAGACACAAAAACAATCTAAATGTCTGTCAGTGAATGAATGGATAAAGAAAATGTGGCCGGGTGCGGTGGCTCATGCCTGTAATCCCAGCACTTTGGGAGGCTGAGGCGGGCAGATCACGAGGTCAGGAGATCCAGACCATCCTGGCTAACATGGTGAAACCCCATCTCTACTAAAAATACAAAAAATTAGCCGGGCATGGTGGTGGGTGCCTGTAGTCCCAGCTACTCAGGAGGCTGAGGCAGGAGAATGGCGTGAACTTGGGAGGCAGAGCTTGCAGTGAGCCGAGATTGCACCACTGCACTCCAGCCTGGGAGACACAGTGAGACTCCGTCTCAAAAAAAACAAAAAAACAAAAAAACAAAAACAAAAACAAAAAAAGAAAAGAAAATGTCACATACACACACACACACACACACACACACACACAGAGAGGGATATTATTTAGCCTAAAAAAAGAGAAAAATCCTATCGGTCGTGACAACATGAATGGACCTGTAGTGAAATAAGCCAGACACAAAAAGACGAATATCGTATGATCTCACTTATATGAGGAATCTAAAATAGTCAACCTCATAGATGTGGAGAGTAAAATGATGGTTGACGGGGTCTGGGGGAGGAAAAAATGGGAAGGTGATGGTCAAAGGGCACAAAGTTTCAGTATGCAATATAAATACATTCTGGAGACTTATGATATTATGATATAAGCAATATATATTTGGTCTCTACCTCAGGTTCTTGGCACAGAGCTCCTAAAACCCTTGTAATTTCCTGAGTAGCAGCAGGCTAGGTGTATCTTTTGATCTAATATTTGGTCTTTGACCCCAATTCCTGACATGGAGTTCCTAATCCCTTGGAATTTCCTGGGTGATAGGAGTGTCTTTTATTCTAATGAAGCAACTCTTTGTGGGCTCCTGGATGGGGGCTGGTCAGCAGAAAGATCAAGCTGTGATTAGAAGCTTGGAACTTTCAGCTCTACTCCTCTCCATCCTCTGGGAAGTAGAAAGGGGCTGGAGATTGAGTTAATAATCATGTGTGCCTGTGTGATGAAGCCTCCATAAAAATCCCTGAACTACAGAGTTAGGAGAGCTTCTGGGCTGGTGAACACATCCACATGTCAGGAAGGTGGCACACCCCAACTACATGGGGACAGAAACTCCTTCACTCAGGAACCTTCCAGTCCACACCCTATGTATGTCTTCATCTTGATATTCAACTATACCCTTTGTCATATCCTTTATTAATATAATAAACCAGTAAATGTAAGTGTTTTCTTAAATTCTGTGAGCCACGCTAACAAATTAATGGTACTTGAGGATGGGGTCAAGAAAAACCCTGATTATTAGCTGGTAGGTCAGAAGCACTTGTAAAACAATCTGGAGCTTTCAACTGGCATTAGAAGTAGGGGGCCATCTTATGGGACTGAGCCCTTAACCTGTAGGATTTGACTCTAATTCCAGGTAGAGAGTGTCATAATTGAATTGAATTATAAGACACTCTGTTGGTGTCTGTTGCAGAAAAGTTTGGTGTTTAGGGAAAAAAGCCACACATTTTGGCCACAAAAGTGTTCTGTGTTGTGTTGAGTGGAGCATATGAGAGAAGGAAGAACATCTTGTTTTTTTTTTTTTTTTCCTATCAAATACACTAATAAACAGCATAATATTGATAGGTAACAATAATGTATTATATGCCTAAACTTTGCTAAGACAGTAGATATGTTAAGTGTTCTTAACACACACACACACACCCACACACACAATGATAATAAAGGGGATGGGAGGACTCTTTGGAAAGTGATGGATATATTTATGTCCTTATCATTAACATTAAATGTATAGAGCTTTTTTATATGTGAATCACATATCAATTAAATAGTTTTAAAATGAAATAAAATGTGGGGACATTACTAGCGACCTTACAGAAATATGAAGTAGTATAAAACATATGATGGACAATTGTCTACCACATATTAGATAACCTAGATAAAATGGACTTCCTAGAAACACAAAAACTGCCCAAATGACTCAAGAAGTACAAAATCTGATGAGATATAGGTAAAGAGAATGAATCAGTAACCAAAATCCTCCCAGCAAAGAAAAGTCCAGGATCAAATGGCTTTGGTAGTGAATTGTACCAAACATTTAAAAGTAATTAACACAAAGCCGGGTGCAGTGGCTCACACCTGTAATCCCAACACTTTGGGAGGCTGAGGTGAGTGGGATCACCTGAGGTCAGGAGTTCGAGATCAGCCTGGCCAACATGGTGAAACCCCATCTCTACTAAAGATACAAAAATTGCCAGGCATGGTGGTGCATGTCTGTAATCCCGGCTACTTGGGAGGCTGAGGCAGGAGAATAACTTGAACCCGGGAGGCAGAGGTTGCAATGAGCTGAGATTGCGCCACTGCACTCCAGCCTGGGTGACAGAGCAAGACTCTGTCTCAAAATAAATAAATAAATAAATAAATAAATAAATAAATAAATAAATAACACAAATACATCTTGAAGTATTCCAAATATTAGAAGACGATGCGACATTTCCTAACTCATTCTATGAAGACATCCTTAAACTGATATCACAGCCAGACAAAAATATCACAAGAAAACTATAGATCGACACTTATGAATATAGATGTAAAAATTCTCAAAAATATCAACAACTATCAAACTGAATCTAACAGCATATTAAAATATTATACTCCATGACCAAGTGGAATTTATTCCAGGAATACATATTTAGTTCAATATATGAAAATCAACATAATACATCACATTAAGAGAATGAAGGAAAAACATCACGTTCTTACAAATTGATACAGAAAAGGCCTTTGACAAATTCCAATTCCCTACCATGATAAAAACACTCACCAAACCAAGAATAAAGGAGAACTTCCTTCACATGATAAAAGGCATTTACAAAAAATTTATAGCTAGTATCATACTTAAGGATGAAAGACTTTCTCCTATAATCAAAAACAAGACAAGGATGCCCACTTTTACTGCATCAATTCAACATGGTACTGGAAGTCTAGCCAGATAATTAGGCAAGCCAAAAGAATAAAGGCATATAAATTGGAAAGGAAAAAGTGAAACTCTCTCTCATCATTAATGACACGATGCTATACATAGAAAATCCCAAGATCCACAAGAAACTTACTAGAACTAATAAACCAGTTCAACCACCTGTGGCAAACTGCTTCTTACCATTCCACAAAGACATAAGAAGCTTGCATCATAATGTCAATGTGCTCGCTGCTACTTTCATTAAAAAAACCTGCTATGAAAACAATGTGTAATTTGTTGTCAATTTAAATAAATTCTGGCATAGATTCCTTTTCTTTTAACTTCAGATTAGCACTTTGAGTAGCATCATTCAGGATTGATCATATGCTCCAGTTTATGACTAAATTTTACATATTTAAATTAATATGAAAAATGATTGTGCTCACTTTGGCAGCACATATACTAAAATTGGAATGATACAGAGAAGATTAGCATGGCCTCTGTGGAAAGATAACATGCAAATTCATGAAGCATTCTGTATTTTTAATTAAAAGACACAGAATGGCAAGGTGGATAAACAGTCAAGACCCATCTCACATGCAAAGACACACATAGGCTCATGAAAGCAGAAAGAAGGCAGGGTTGCAATCCTAGCTTCTGACAAAACAGACTTTAAACCAACAAAGATCAAAAAAGACAAAGAAGGCATTACACAATAGTAAAAGGTTCAATTCAACAAGGAGAGCTAACTATCTTAAATATATATGCACTGAATACAGGAGCACCCAGATTCATAAAAAGAAGTTCTTAGAGATCTACAAAGAGACTTAGACCCCCACACAATAACAGTAGAAGACTGTAACACCCCACTATCAATATTAGACAGATTGTCAAGACAGAAAACTAACAAGGATATTCAGGACTTGAACTCAGCTCTGGACCAAGTGGACCTGACACATATCTACAGAGCACTCCATGCAAAAACAACAGAATATACATTTTTCTTGGTACCACGTAGCACTTACTCTAAAATCGATCACATAATTGGAAGTAAAACACTCCCCAGCAAATTGCAAAAGAACTGAAATCATAACAGTCTCTCAGACCACAGTACAATCAAATTAGAACTCAAGATTAAGCAACTCACTGAAAACCACACAACTACATGGAAGCTGAACAACTGCTCCTGAATGACTCCTGGGTAAATAACGAAATTAAGGCAGAAATCAAGAAGTTCTTTGAAACTAATGAGAGCAAAAAGGCAAAGTACCAGAATCTCTGGGATGCAGCAAAAGCAGCGTTAAAAGGGAAATTTATAGCACTAAATGTGCACATCAAAAAGCTACAAATATCTCAAATTAACACTCTAACAACACAACTAAAAGAACTAGAGAACCAAGAGCAAAAAAAAACCCCAGAGCTGGCAGAAGACAAGAAATAACCAAGATCAGAGTTGAACTGAAGGAGATACAGACATGAAAAACCCTTCAAAAAGTCCATGAATCCGGGAGCTGGTTTTCTGGAAAATAATAATAATAATAATAATAATAATAATAATAATAATAACAAAATACATAGACCACTAACTAGACTAATAAAGAAGAAAATACAGAATAATCAAATAGACACAATAAAAAATGATAGAGAATATCACCAATGACCCCACAGAAATACAAAAAACTACCAGAGAATACTATAAACACCTCTATCCAAATGAACTAGAAAATCTAGAAGAAATGGATAAATTCCTGGACACATAGACCCTCAAGACTGAAACAGGAAGAAGTTGAATCCCTGAATAGACCAATAACAAGTTCTGAAATTGAGGCAGGAATAAATAGCCTACCAACCAAAAAAAGCCCAGGACCCGACAAATTTACAACTGAATTCACCCAGAGGTACAAAGAGGAGCTGGGACCACTTCTTCTGAAACTATTCCAAACAACTGAAAAGAAGGGACTCCTCCCTAACCCACTTTATGAGGCCAGCATCATCCTGATACCCAAAACCTGGCAGAGATACAACAAAAACAAAAAAACTTCAGGCCAATATCCCTGATGAACATCGATGCAAAAATCCTCAGTAAAATACTGGCAAATAGAATCTAGCAGCACATCAAAAAGCTTATCCACCACGATCAAGTTGGCTTCATCCCTGGGATGCAAGTCTGGTTCAGCATATGAAATCAAATTAACGTATTTTATCACATAAACAGAACCAATGACAAAAACCACAAGATTATCTCAATAGATGCAGAAAAGGCCTCTGATAAAATTCAACATCCCTTCGAGTTAAAAACTCTCAACAGACTAGGTATTGAAGGAATATACCTCAAAATAATAAGAGCCACTTACGGCCGGGCGTGGTTGCTCACACCTGTAATCCCAGCACTTTGGAAGGCTGAGGCGGGTGGATCACCGGAGGTCAGGAGTTCAAAACCAGCCTGGCCAACATGGCAAAATTCCATTGCTACTAAAAATACAAAAATTGGCCTGGCATGGTGGCAGGTGCCTGTAGTCCCAGCTACTTGGGAGGCTGAGGGAAGAGAATCGCTTGAAGGCAGAGGTTGCAGTGAGCCAAGACTGTGCCACTGCACTCCAGCCTGAGTGACAGAACAAGACTCCAACTCCAAAAAAAAAAAAAAAAAAAAAAAGGGGGGGGGAAGAAAAGCCATTTATGTAGCCAATATCATACTGAATGGGCAAAAGCTGGGAGCATTTCCCTAAAAACCAGCACAAGACAAGAATACACTCTCTCTCCCCTTCTATTTAACATAGTATTAGAAGTTCTGGTCAGGGTAATTGGTCAAGAGAAAGAAGTAAAGGGTATTCAAATAGGAGGAGAGGAAGTCAAATTGTCTCTGTTTGCAGATGACATGATCCTATATCTAGAAAACCTAGATATAGGTTTTTCATGTTTGTTGGCTGCATAAATGTCTTCTTTTGAGAAGTGTCTGTTCATGTCCTTTGCCCACTTTTTAATGGGGTTGTTTGGGGTTTTTTGCTAAATTTAAGTTCCTTGTAGATTCTGGATATTAGACTTTTGTCAGATGAATAGATTTCAAAAAATTTCTCCCATCCTGTACATTGTCTGTTGACTCTGATTATAGTTTCTTCTGCTGTGCAGAAGCTCTTTAATTAGATCCCATTTGTCAATTTTTGCTTTTGTTGCATTTACTTTTGACATTTTTGTCATGAAATCTTTGCCTGTCCCTACGTTTTGAGTGGTATTACCCAGATTTTCTTCTGGGTTTTTATGGTTTGGGGTTTTACCTTTAAGTCTTTAATCCATCTTGAGTTAATTTTTGTATATGATGTAAGGAAGGGGTCCAATTTCAGTTTTCTGCATATGACTAGACAGTTTTTACAGCATCATTTATTAAATAGGCAGTCCTTTCCCTGTTGCTTTTGTCATATTTGTCGAAGATCAGATGGTTGTAGATGTGCAGTCTGATTTGTGATATCTCTATTCTGTTCCATTGATCTATGAGTCTGTGTTTGTACCGGTACCATGCTGTTTTGATTACCGCAGCCTTGTAGTATAGTTTGAAGTAGTGTGATGACTCCAACTTTTTTCTTTTTGCTTAGGATTGTCTTGGCTATACTGGCTCTTTTTGGTTCCATATGAATTCTAATGTAGTTTTTGCTAATTCTGTGAAGAATATCAATGGTAGTTTAATAGGAATAGCATTGAATCTATAAATTGCTTTGGGCAGTGTGGCCATTTTCATGGTATTAATTCTTCCTATCCATGAGCATGGGATGTTTTTCTATTTATTTGTGTCCTCTCTGACTTTTTTGACCAGTGGTTTGTAGTTTTCCTTGAAGAGGTCCTTCATTTCCCTTGTTAGCTGTATTCCTAGGTATTTTATTCTCTTTGTAGCCATTGTGAATGGCAACTCATTCATGATTTGGCTTTCTGCTTGTCTGTTGTTGATATATAGGAATGCTTGTGATTTTTGCACATTGATTTTGTATCCTGACTTTACTGAAGTTGCTTCCCAGCTTAAGATTTTGGGATGAGGTGATGGGGTTTTCTAGATATAGGATCATGTCATCTGCAAACAGAGACAATTTGACTTCCTCTCCTTCTATTTGAATACCCTTTATTTCTTTCTCTTGACCAATTACCCTGACCAGAACTTCTAATACTATGTCAAATAGAAGGGGAGAGAGAGTGTATTCTTGTCTTGTGCTGGTTTTCAAGGGAAATGCTCCCAGCTTTTGCCCATTCAGTATGATATTGGCTATGAGTTTGTCATAAATGGCTCTTCTTTCTTTTTTTTCCCTTTTTTTTTTTTTTTTGAGGTGGAGTCTTGTTCTGTCACCCAGGCTGGTGTGCAGTGACACAGTCTCGGCTTACTGCAACCTCTGCCTCCAAGGTTCAAGCGATTCTCTTCCCTCAGCCTCCCAAATAGCTAGGACTACAGGCACCTGCCACCATGCCAGGCCAATTTTTGTATTTTTAGTAGCAATGGAATTTTGCCATGTTGGCCAGGCTGGTTTTGAACTCCTGACCTCAGGTGATCATTACAGAAATGCAAATCAAAACCACATTAAGATACCATCTGATACCAATCACAATAGTGATTATTAAAGAGTCAACAAACAACAGATGCTGACGAGGCTGTGGAGAAATAGAACACTTTTACACTGTTGGTGGGAATGCAAATTAGTTCAATCATTGTGAAAGACAGTGTGGCAATTCCTCAATGACCTAGAACCAGAAATACCATTTGACTCAGCAATCCCATTACTGGGTATATACCCAAAGGAATATAAATCATTCTATTATAAAGATACATGTACATGTATGTTCATTGCAGCACTATTCACAATAGCAAAGATGTGGAATCAACCCAAATGCCCATCAATGATAGACTGGATAAAGAAAACGTGGTACCATATACACCATGGAATACTATGCAACCATAAAAAGGAATGAAATCATGTCCTTTCAGGGACATGGATGGAGCTGGAAGTCATTATCTTCAGCAAACTAATGCAGGAACAGAAAACTCAACACTGCATGTTCTCACTTATAAGTGGGAGCTGAACAATGAGAACACGTGGACAGAGGGAGGGGAACAACATACACTGGGGCCTGTCGGGGGAGGGCAGGGGAGGCAAGAGCATTAGGGAGAAGAGCTATTGCATGCTGGGCTTAATACCTAGGTGATGAGTTGATAGGTGTGGCAAACCACCATGGCACACATTTACCTATATAAAAAAACTTTACATTATGTACATGTATCCTGGAACTTAAAATTAAATTTAAAAATTTATTAACTTCTCAATCAAAATGAATTACTTGCTCTTGTGATTTTAATTTTAGTTTTCTCTAGGTCTGTATAAAGTGAGTGAATCCACTAAATGCTAGTATTCTAGTTCCTGTGCTGTTACTATTTCTCCTTATAATTTAATAAACTGATATTTTGAATCCTGTAAACCTTGTAAACTTGCTAAACATGAGCTTTTCCCACACAGATGGATTTTATTTTTCTGTTATGAGGTTATTGAGCTTCTGAACTGGTATGATCTACGGCCAGATATTGTGTACTTCTTTTAATGCCATCAAGGTACTGAGTGTTATTATGGATGGCTTCTTGACGACATCCAGTAGACCTTGCAACACAGAGACACATCCGTTGGCCTGACCAACAGCCTTTTCCATTTTGAAACTCCAAGAAAATTTCAAGGGAATTATAGAAGAATATTAGTGTTCCTCACCACTAATCAATCTTATTGAAGGAATATGAAAATAAAATTAATTGGAGATGAAATTAACTAGAGAGCCCAACCATGTGTGTGAATTATGGATATAACATCTCACATAAGCCTCAATGCTAATTATAAACTGCAGTAAGTGAACTGTTATGTTTCTAACACCAGAGAGCAGTTACCTCAGAAACACAGATGAAAATGACATCATCAATATCAAAAGAGACATGAGAAATTGTTGGAGTAGGGGCATATTATTGAATAAATGATACTGGTATTATGTAGAAAAAAATCCATTTCTATTTTACTCTTCCATTTTCCATTTACCAGCCAAAATTCATTCTAGGTAAATTAGTATTTATTTCTCCTTCCACTCCATTTAAAACACTCACTAAGACATCTAATCTTCCTGGGATTTGTTCATGTGTATTGGAATTTAACTTGTTTTCCCAAACGACTAGCTAATTATTCCAACACCATTTACTAAATATGCAAAAAAAAAAAAAAAAAAAAAAAAAAAAAGTTAACATAACAGGCCTGAGATTGCTCTCCTTAGAAACTCCTGCTTGCCAGGACGGCCCTGGAGTGTGGGAACTAGGATTAAGGGAGAATTCCCATCATTCCTAGAGCTGATAAGAATGGCTCACTGTACATAAACTTTTTGTGCAAACAATGTGGTTCATGCAAAATACTTTCTTTCCTTCTTGGATTCTGGAATTTTGGTCTGTGCTAGGCAAAGGGCAGATACATGAAAAGCCCCCAATAAAAATCTTGGGCATTGAGTCTCTAATGTTGTCTTTGGTAGACAAAACATTTCATACATGTTGTCACAATTAATTGTTGGAGGAATTGAGCATATCCCGTGTGACCATACACAGCAAGAGGACTCTTGGAAGCTTGAGCCTATTTTCTTCTAGATTTTGCTCCATGCTTTTTCCCCCTTTGCTGGTTTGGTTTTGTATCCTTTCACTGTAATAAATCACAGCTGTGAGTACAACTATATACCAAGTCCTGTGTGTCCTGCTAGCAAATCATAGAACATGTGGATGGTTGTGAGGACCCACAGCAGACAGAATATTTCACTTTTTTCCATGAATCTGAACTGTCGTCTTAGTATAAAAGTCTATATATGGGCTCTCTGTGTCCCATTTATCTTTTCCTGAGTGAGTTCTACTATTTTAATAACCATAGGTTAACAAAAAAAATTTTAGATTCCTGCCCAACCTCCAAATTACTTTTCTTTCAAAATTCCTAGACTGTTCATAGGTTTGTATGTGTACAGAAATTTATAAGGATTTGTTGAACCTCTGAAAACCTCTAAACCAAGGACCTCTAAAGGCAAATGGGGAAAACCTAAAAATACTCCACTCATAAGAAAGAAAATAAAACTAGCTAATAAACATCTGAAAATATGTTTAACCTCTTTACTAATATCAAAACAACAGTGCAATACTACATTATCTAATTCCATTAGTAAATGACTTAAAAATTAAAAATATATGCCACTAAGGTCATAAACACATTAAAAACAGTATGTTCTAAGCTTACCATCTCTTTCTAAGACAAACTGTCTAGTGTACAGTCCCATCTCAAAGGAAGTATTTACTTGATTCTGAAGCAAGGTGTTTCCACTAACCTGAACCAGCATTCAACACCTGGGCCAGGGATAAACAAAGATACACAGAGAAGGAAGGATCAGGAATGTTAGTGGCAGAATATGAAGATTATCTGAATGGCTGTCCAATCAAACAGTACAAGTTAACCACTGGAGTGAAGGTATAAACACATTAGGTTAGGAAGTGGGCTCAAAAGAAGGTAAAAGTTCACGGAGTTGGTGAGAGGGATCAGGAGTGTCACCATGAAGGGGGTGGATGGCCTTCTAGAAAATATTTGAAGGATGGACAGGCTTTTGATGGACAGACATTATAGGGGGCTGAGGATAACTGGAAGGAAGGGACAAAGTAAGAAAGGTAGCTTCTCCAGGTACAACAAACTGTGTGAATAAGCTGCAGTGCAGACAATGAGTGTGAAGAGCTTATTTTAATCTGTAAAGAATATATGATGTATGTGCCACCCTAAAAGGCATTGGGTACAAATGTTTCAGAGATAAGTTTTAAGGTGTCTTTAAGGTACAGACAATCTCTATCTTATACAAACAGTTCCTGAGACTAGAAAAGGAACAAAAGCTATCCAAACTGATTTACTGTGTTCAACATAACAAAACCATAATGAGAAAACTAAAGAATAAAAATAAAATTATAAGGCAATTTCAATCATAAACAATAATGAAAAATTGTCAAGGTGAACCCCGCAGTATATTAACAAACAATGATAATAACAAAAATATTGTGATAGAACTTCAATGAGATAGGCATATCCACAATTGTAAATAGGAATATGCATACTTACAAAGATTTCAGCAACACTGTTTCAATAACAAAAAATAGAGACAACATAAGTAAAGATTTACAATAGAAGACATAAAATTATTAACTGGAGAAGGGCCCAAGATGGCCGAGTATAAACAGCTCTGGTCGGCAGCTCCCACTGAGACAAACGCAAAAGGCAGGTGATTTCTGCATTTCCAACTGAGGTACACAGATTTTCTCTGGGTCATTGGGACTGACTAGGTGGACGGCATCACCTATGGAGAACAAAGAAATGCACGGTGGGGCGACAGTTCACCTGGGAGCTCCCTCCCTCAGCCAAGGGAGGTGGTGAGGGACTGTGCTACCTGCCCAGGGTTCTACACTTTTCCCACGGATTTTTGCAATCTGTAGATCAGAAGATTCCTTTGTGTGCTTACACCACCAGGGCCTTGGGTCCCAAGCACAAAACTGGGCAGACCTACGGCAGCTGCACCAGTCAGCAGCGGTTGGGGCAGGCACTGAGCTGTAGGAGTTTTTACATACTCTGGTGGCTCCCAGAACTCCACGGTGGCAGGAGAGCCATCCACTCCCATGGAAAGGGGGCTGAAGTCAGGGAGGCAAGTAGTCTTGCTCAGTAGGTCCCACAACCACAGAATCCCACAAGCTAAGACCCACTGGCTTGGAATCCCCGCTGGACAGCACAACAGCCTGGAGTCTGCGAAAGATGACTGAGTTCCCGGGGGGATGGGCAACCACCATTACTGTGGCTCTAGTTGGCAGTTTTCCACTGCCAGTGCTAGAGAAGCTGGGTGGTTTGGACTGGGTGATATTCCCCACAACACAGCACAGCAGCTATGGAAGATCTTGGCCAGACTGCTTCTTTAGGTGGCACCTGTATCCATCCCTCCTCATTCGGCAAGGCCTACCTACAGGAATTCCTGCAACTCTAACCAAGGTCTTACAGACAAAACTCTCATCTCCCTGGGAAAGAGCACCTTCAGAGAAGGGTGGCCATGGTCTCAGGTTCAGCAGACTTAATCTTTCCTGCCTGCTGGCTCTGAAGAGTCCAGGTGATGTGGACAAGGGGGATTCCCCAAGCACAGCACGCCAGCTCCACTAAGGGGCAGCCAGACTGCTTCCCCCTGATCCCATGCCTCCTGACTGGGTGAGACCTCCCAACAGGGGTAGCCAGACACCTCATACAGGAGAGTTCTGGCTGGCATCAGGTCGGTATCCCTCTGGGACAAAACTTCCAGAGGAAGGAGCAGGCAGCAATCTCTGCTGTTCTGCATGCTCCACTGGTGATACCCAGGCGAACAAGGTCTGGAGTGGACCCTCAGCAAACTGCAGTAGACCTGCAGAAGAGGGACCTGATTGCTGGAAGAAAAACAAACAAACAGAAGGCAACAACAACAAAAACATCAACAAAAAAAGACCCCACAAAAACCCCATACAAAGGTCAACAGCTTCAAAGAGCAAAGGTAGATAAATCCATGAAGATGAGGAAAACCCAATGCAAAATGCTGAAAATTCCAAAATGAATGCCTCTTCTCCTCCAAATGATTGCAACACCTCTCTAGCAAGTGCACAGAACTGGGCTGAAGCTGAGATGGATGAACTCACAGAAGTAGGCTTCAGAATGTGGGTAATAACAAACTTCATTGAGCTAAAGGATTATGTTCTAACCCAATTCAAAGAAGCTAAGAACAATGATAAAAGATTACAGGAGCTGTTAACTAGAATAATCAGTTTAGAGAGAAACATAAATGACCTAATGAAGTTGAGAAACACAGCACGAGAACTTCAAGCAACACACAAGCATCAAAAGCCAAACTGATCAAGTGGAAGAAAGAATATCAGAGCTTGAAGACTATCTTGCTGAAATGAGACAGACAGACAAGATTAGAGAAAACAGTAGGAAAAGGAACGAACAAAACCTCTGAGAACTATGGGATTATGTAAAGACCAAACCTATAACTGACTGGAGTACCTGAAAGAGACAGAGAGAATAGAATCAAGTTGGAAAACACACTTCAGGATAACATCCAGGAGAACTTCCCCAAACTAGCAAGACAGGCCAACATTCAAATTCAGAAAATCCAGAGAACCCCAATAAGATACTCCACAAAAAGATCAACCCCAAGACACATAGTCATCAGATTCTCCAAGGTCAAAATGAAGGAAAAATGTTAAGGGCAGCCAGAGAGAAAGACCAGGCTACCTACAAAGAGAAGCTCATCAGACTAACAGCAGATATCAGTGGAAAACCTACAAGCCAGAAGACATTGGGGGCCAATAGTCAACATTCTTAAAGAAAAAAATTTTCCAACCCAGAATTTTATATCCAGTCAAATTAAGCTACATAAGTGAAGGAAAATAAAATCCTTTTCAGACAAGCAAATGCTGAGGGATTTTGTCACCACCAGGCCTGCCTTGAAAGAGCTCCTGAAGGAATCACTAAACTTGGAAAGGAAAAACCATTACCAGCCACTACAGAAACACACTGAAGTACCAACGACACTATGAAGCAACTACAGTAACAAGTCTGCAAAATTAATCAACCAGCATCATAACAGGATCAAATTCATACATAACAATATTACCCTTAAATGTAAATGGGGTAAACGCCCCAATTAAAAGACACAGAACAGCAAGCTGGATAAAAAGAGAAGATGCATCAGTATGCTGTATTCAAGAGAAACATCTCATGTGCAAAGACACACAGGCTCGAAATAACGGGATGGAGGAAATTATACCAAACAAATGGAAAGCAGTAAAAAGCAGGGGTGGGAATCCTAGTTTCTGACAAAATAGACTTTAAACCAACAAAGGTCAACAATGACAAAGAAGGGCATTACATAATAGTAAATGGTTCAATTCAACAAGAAGAGCTAGCTATCCTAAATATATATGAACCCAATACAGGAGCACCCAGATTCATAAAACAAGTTCTTAAAGACCCACAAAGAGACTTAGACCCCCACGAAATAACAGTGGGAGACTTTAATACCCTGCTGTCAGTATAAGACAGATCATTGAGACAGAAAATTAACAAAGATATTCAGGACTTAAGTCTGGACCAAGTGGACCTGATAGGTATCTACAGAACTCTCCACCCAAAAACAACAAAAATACATTTTTTTCAGCAGCACACGGCACTTACTCTAAAATTGATCACATGATTGGAAGTACACTTCTCAGCAAATGCAAAACAACTGAAATCATAACAGTCTCTCAGACCACTCAAGATTAAGAGCTGAGTGAATTGAAACCCACTCAAAACCACACAACTACATGGAAACTGAACAACCTGCTCCTGAAAGACTCCTGGGTAAATAATGAAATCAAGGCAGAAATCAAGAAGTGCTTTGAAACTAATGAGAACAAAGGGACAATGTACCAGGATCTGAGATGCAGCTAAAGCAGTGTTAAGAGGAAAATGTATAACACTGAATGCCCACATCGAAAAGCTAGAAAGATTTCAAATCGACACCCTAACATCACAACAAAAAGGCTAGAGAATCAAGAGTCAACAAACCCCAGAGCTAGCAGAAGACAGGAAATAACCAAGATGAGAGCAAAACTGAAGGAGATAGAGACATGAAAATCCCTTCAAAAATTCAATGAATCTGGGTGCAGTGGCTCACACCTGTAATCCCAGCACTTTGGGAGGCCGAGGCAGGTGGATCACGAGGTCAGGAGATCGAGATCATCCTGGCTAACTCGGTGAAACTCCGTGTCTACTAAAAAAATACAAAAAATTAGCCGGGCATGGTGGTGGCCACCTGTAGTCCCAGTTACTCGGGAGGCTGAGGCAGGAGAATGGCATGAACCCAGGAGGCGGAGCTTGTAGCGAGCCGAGATCTCACCAGGGCACTCCAGCCTGGGCAACAGAGCGAGATTCTGTCTCAAAAAAAAAAAAAAAAAAAAAAAAAAATTCAATGAATCCAGGAGTTGGTTTTATATATATATATATATTTAAAAGTCAATAAAATAGACCACTAGCTAGACTAATAAAGAAAAGAGAAAAGATTCAAATAAACACAATCAGAAATGATTAGGGGGATACCACCACTGACCCCACAGAAATACAAGCAAAAAACAAAACAAAACAAAAAACCACCAGAGAATACTATAAACACCTCTATGCAAATAAACCAGAAAATCTAGAAGAAATGGATAAATTCCTAGAGATATATACCCTCCCAAGACTGAACCAGCAAGAGGTTGAATCCCTGAGCAGACCAATAACAATTTCTGAAATTGAGGTAGTAATAAACAGCCTACCAACCAAGAAAATTTCAGGACCAGATGGATTTACAGCTGAATTCTACCAGAGGTACAAAGGGGAGCTGGTACTATTTCTTCTGAAACTATTCCAAACAATTGAAAAGGAGGGACTCCTCCCTAATTCATGTTATGAGGCCAGCATCATCCTGATACCAAAACCTGGCAGAGATACAACAAGAAAAGAAAACTTTAGGCCAATATTCCTGATGAATATAGATGCAAAAATCCTTAATAAAATACTAGCAAACCGAATCCATACACAAATCAATAAATGTAATTCATCACATAAACAGAACTAAAGGGAAAAAAGCACATGATTATCTCAATAGATGCAGAAAAGGCCTTCGATAAAATTCAACACCCCTTCATGTTAAAAACTCTCAACAAACTAGGTATTGAAGGAACACACCTCAAAATAATAAGAGCCATTTATGACAAACACACAGCCAATATCATACTGAATGGACAAAAGCTGGAAGCATTTCTCTTGAAAACCAGAACAAGACAAGAATACCCTCACTCTCCACTTCCATTCCACATAGTATTAGAAGTTCTGGCCAGGGCAATCAGGCAAGAGAAAGTAATAAAGCGTATTCAAATAGGAAGAGAGGAAGTCGAATTGTCCTTGTATGCAGATAACACGATCCTATACCTAGAAAACCCCATCAATACAGCCCAAAATCTTCTTAAGCTGATAAGCACCTTCAGAAAGTCTCAGGATAAAAAATCAATGTGCAGAAATCACAAGCATTCATATATACCAACAACAAACAAGCAGAGAGTCAAATCATGAATGAATTCCCATTTTCAATTGCCACAAAGAGAAGAAAATACTTAGGAATACAGCTAACAAGGGAAGTGAAGGACCTCTTTGAGGAGAACTACAAACTACTGCTCAAGGAAATCAGAGAGGAAATGAGCAGATGGAAAAACATTCTATGCTCAAGGATAGGAAGAATCAATATTGTGAAAATGGCCATACTGCCCAAAGCAATTTACAGATTCAGTGCTATTCCCATTAAACTACCACTGACATTCTTCACAGAATTAGAAGAAACAATTTTAAAATTCATATGGAACTGAAAAAGAGCTCGTATAGCTGGGAAAGTCCTAATTAAAAAGAACAAAGCCAGAGGCATCATGCTACCTGACTTCAAACTATACTATAAGGCTACAGTAACCAAAACAGCATGATACTGGCACAAAAACAGGCACATAGACCAATAGAACAGAATACAGAACTCAGAAATAAAACTGCACATCTACAACCATCTGATCTTTGACAAACCTGACAAAAACAAGCAATGGGGAAAGGATTCCCCATTTAACAAATGGTGCTGGCAGAACTGGCTAGCCATATGCCAAAAATTGAAAATGGACCCCTTCCTTACACCATATACAAAAATTAACTCAAAATGGATTAAATACTTAAATGTAAAACCCAAAACTATAAAAACCCTAGAAGAAGAAAATCTGGGCAATACCATTCAGGACATAGGGATGGGCAAAGATTTCATGACAAAAATGTCAAAAGCAACTGCAACAAAAGCAAAAGTTGACAAATGGGATCCAATAAAACTAAAGAGCTTCTGCACAGCAAAATAAACTATCATCAGAATGAACAGACAACCTACAGAATGGGAGGAAATTTTTGCAGTCCATCCATCTGACAAAGGTCTAATATCCAGAATCTACAAGAAACTAAAATTTACAAGAAAAAACTAAACAACCCCATTAAAAAGTGGGCAAAGGAAATGAACAGACAATTTTCAAAAGAAGACACAAATGTGGCAAAAAGCATATAAAAAAAAGCTCAACATCACTGATCATTAGAGAAATGCAAATCAAAATCACAATGAGATATACCATCTTACACCAGTCAGATTGGCTATTATTAACAAGTCAAGAAACAACAGATCCTGGTGAGACTGCGGAAGAATAGGAATGCTTTTACACTGTTGTTGGGAATGTAAAATCATTCAAGCATTGTGGAAGATAGGGTGGTGATTCCCCAAAGACCTAGAATCAGAAATACCATTTGACCCAACGATCCCATTATTAGGTGTATACCCAAAGGAATATAAATCATTCTATTATAAAGATGCATGCACACATATGTTCACTGCAGCAATATTCACAATAGCAAAGATGTGGAATCAACCCAAATGCCCATCAGTGATGGACTGGGTAAAGAAAATTTGGTACATGTACACCATGGAATACTATGCAGCCATAAAAAAGGAATGAGATCATGTCCTTTGCAGGGACATGGATGAAGCAGGAAGCCATTATCCTCAGGAAACTAATGCAGAGAGAGAAAACCCAACACTGCATGTTCTCACTTATAAGTAGGAGCTGAACAATGAGAACACATGGACACAGAGAGGGGAACAACACACACTGGGGCCTTTTGGGGGAGGGCAGCAAGCAGGCAGACCATTAGAAAAATGAGTTAATGCATGCCAGGCTTAATAGCTAGGTGATGGGTTGATAGATGCAGCAAACCACCATGGCACACATTTACCTATGTAACAAACCTGCACATCCTGAACATGAACCCTGGAACTTAAAAAAATAAAATAAAATAAAATAATTCTGAACCAACTGGGCCTTACTGACATTTATAGAACAATTCACACAATAACAGAAGAATACACATTCTCTTCAAGTACACATAGAATATTTATCAAGATAGACCATATTCTGGACCATAAATGAAGTCTCAATAAATTAAAAGGATTCAAGTTACACGAAGTATATTCTCTGGTTACAATGTAATTAAATTAGAAATCAATAACTGGAAAATCCCCAAATACTTGAGAACTACACAGCATACATCTAAATAACTAACTCTTGGATCAAAGAACAAACTCAAAGAGAAATCAGTAAGTAATTTCAAACTGAAGAAAAATGAAAACGCAACACATCAAAATTGTGAGATATAGCTAAAGTAGTATTAGAGGGGAATTTACAGTACTAAAATGCCTATATTAGAAGAGAAGAAAGGTCTCAAATCAATGGCCTCAGTTTCTACTTTAAGTGACCAGAAAAAGTAGAGTGGCTTAAACACCAAGTAAACAAAAGAAATAATAAATATAAAGGGAGAAACCAAGGAAATAGAAAACAGTGAAACAATAAAGAAAATCAATAAGACTAAATGCTAGTTCATTGAGATGGTCAATAAAATTGATAACCCTCTAGGCAGAAAAATTTTTAAAAAGAGAGAGGAGTAGACACAATTGGTAACATCAGGAAAGAGAGAGGTTAAGTCATCAGATACTCTACAAATGTCAAAAGAATAATAAGAAACTGATTTACATGGCTGCAGTAAACCAATTACTCACATATATTGCTGGTGGCAGTAAATACTTACAGTACCCCTTTAGAGGAAAATTTGAGAATACCTAATAAAACTACACACATGCACTTACTATTTGACCTACCAGCACCAGACCTAGGAATCTGTGAAGATACACATCCAAACATACACAAATACTGTATATTTTCACAAGGTTATTCCTTCCAGTATTATTTGTAATAGCTTAATATTAGAAACAAATGTCCACTCATAGGAAAGTGAGTAAATAAATTATGGTAGTGACACGATAAAGCACAATGCAGCTGTAAAAAATAATGTGGAAGACATTTATGAGTTGGCTTCAAATCTGTAAAATGCAAAAAATACAGAGGTTAATAGGACTAATATAATTTATTTTTTCTAATATATTGTCCTAAAAGAATTTGGTATCATGTGGTTATCTCATAGACCTGAGCTATAACCAAAAGGGTTCAACACCAACTAGGAGGTGTCACCAAGAATAGGTGCAAATTACCAAGTCTAAAGCATTGGCCATAAAACTATAACAAGGAAGAGAGCAAAGGGTCTACAGAGGGGAATCTGTAAGACAGTATCTGTAGGTGGTTCTCAGAAAGACCCTTTCCCTGACTTTAGGAGGAGAGGGCATCAGATGGAGCAGCAACCCTTGTCATTAGATGAAAGGGAACTGTTGAGAGCACAGTTTGAGACTGGCTCCTTTCAGGACCTCATATCCAGGGCAGATCCTCAGGATGCTGCTGCCTGAGGTTGAGATCCAGAAATTGACCTGGGGGTTGAGGATGCTGCTACCTGAGGTTGAGATCCAGAAGTTGACTTGGAGGTTCAGAAACATAGAGTATCCCAATGAAAATTCCTACATGAAGAACCCAAAGCATTTAGGTTACCTCCTCTTGAGTCTCTGTTTCCTCCTTTCTTCCCTAGAGCTGAAAATTGAGGTTCATTCCTCCCTTGGATTCCCAGCCACCTAGAGCCTTGGAGCAAAAGGCGGATGTCCATGTTTCCCCTCCCCACCTAAGACATGATTAGAGGGTTGGAACTTTCATCCTCACCCCTTGACCTCCAAGGAGAGGATAGGGGCTGGAGATTGAGCTAATCACCAATGGTCAGTGATTTCATCAATCATATCTATGTAATGAAACCTCTACAAAAACCCTTACTGTCTGAGATTTTCCAGGTTGGTGAACTCATTCATATTCTGGGAAGGTGGTGTACACCAAATCCACATGGATGGCAGCTTCTGCATTTGGGACCCTTCTGGACCTTGCCATAACGTACCTCTTCATCTGACTTTTAATTTATATTCTTTATAATGAACCAATAATAGGAAGTAGTGTTTCCCTGAGTTCAGTGGGCCTCAATAGCAAATTATTGAACCTGAGGAGGGGGTTGTGGGAACTCCCAACTGGGAGCTAAGTCAGACAGAAGTGTGGGTAACATGGAGATCCATTACTTGTGATTGCTGTATGAAGTGGGGGAGGGCAGTCTTACGGGAATGAGCCCTTAACCAGAGAAGTCTGCACTAACTCTGGGTAGTGTCAGAATTGAATTAAACTGTAGGATACCTAACTGGTGTCCTCAAAGAATAGGAGAATTGCTTGGTGTGAAAAATCCACACATTCTGTGCCAGAAGTATTGTGGGTAGAGGAACCACTTTCTTTCACTTGGTACCCAGTGGATGCATGGGGCAGGGGGAAAGGAGGATACTCAATGTGAAAGAGGACAAGGACTTACCATGGGATTGCTACCTGGGATGGGACCAAAGAAACACATCTTAAGGAATGAGCAGAGATCACAACACAAGAGGGCAAAGGGTATGCAGAGGGGAACTTAGGAGACTATCCATGAAGCAGTTTCTGTAGGTGCTCCCCAGAAAGACCCTCCTCTGAGGCCCAAGACAGCAGGGAGAGAGAGTGTCACATGGAGCAGCAACCCACTTTGTGTCCCTCAATGGGAATGAGATTCTGCTGCATGGGGCTGAGATCCAGGAATCCCGTTGGGGGTCGAGAAGCTTGGAGTATCCTAATGAGAAATCCTAGGTGAAGGGCCCACAGCATCTAGGTTTCCTCTCCTCGAGTCTATGTCTTCTCCTCCTTTTCCTAGAACTGCCAGGATTGAGGTTCATTCCTCTCTTGCATCCCCAGTCAGCTGGAGCCTTGCAGTAAAAGGCAGATGTATGTGTTCCCTTCTCCTGCCCTCCTCCACCCTCTGCCAGTTTTAAGCTAGTATTAGCCATCCCCACTGCCTGAATACTGCCAGTAAGCAGACAGACAGACAGACAGACAGACAGACAGACAGAAAGCAGAGTGCCTACTTGGTGGGAGGAAGACGGTAGTAGCAAAGCCCATGGTTCCCATCCCCACCCTTACCTTTCCTGATCCAGTACCACAGGTGTTCACGAATTGTCACTTCACCATTTCCCCTCTCTGGGCTCCCCTGAAGCCAACTCCATCCGTATGCCCACCTCCCCCACCCGCACATAGAAACACCGGGCGCTGGGCTGGGAGCCCTGGGATGTTCAAAAGGCAGGAGGTAGCCGGCAGATCCGAGGCATTACCTGCACCCGCATCTAGTCTCAGTCACCGCCTCTCAGGGATGGCATGTGCCGTCCTTGCACCCACCTCCTCCAATAGCAACAGCTGCTTCTCTTCACGAACGCCTTGGGCAGGTAGAGTCTCTACTTCTTGAGCTCCTGGACAAAAGACAGACTAAGACGCTCGCGGTTGGCCGAGGGATAGTTTCCTCTACCAAAAAATACTGTAATTCCGGTCGCCTGAGAAATTAGTTTTCAGGCCGATGAAGCATGGCGAGACACCTACCTACCTTAACATCCCGCCGTTCCCCCCAACCTTCCGCTCTGCGGAGCACAAGTGTCGTCCGCCTTTCCTGTACTTTCTGGGTGTAAGAAAACACTCTTCTAGGCCAGCCCAACCCAGAGCCTGGTCACATGACCCACCGTCAGCGCGCCCGCCGCCCGCCGCCCCACCCCTCCATGTGACTGCGCAGTCAGCTAGTTCGCCACAGCCCTGGATGACAGTCAGAAGACAGCCTCCGGGGTGCTTGCTAGAAGACCCTCAAGCTCCTGGCCCAGACAGCTGGAAGGAAGGCCGGGCTTTGCTCTGGAGGACTGGCGAGGAACATTCGATGAGGATTTGGGAGATGAAGTGATTTGTAATATTTTGTATACGACTCGAGCGACATACTAAAACACACGCAAGATCTGTCTTGAAAAATGCTGGTAAGCAAAGCAAACATTCAAACTCCAATTTGCACCACCAGGATGATCCCTGTTAAAACTTTTGATTTGTGAAGGGAGGCAAAACTGCCACTTTGCCCTACTTTTGTAAACCTTAGCAAACTAACATCATATTGAAATTTAATTTATATCATTTATAATGAACCAGAAATAGTAATGAGAAATGAGATCAGGTGGTAAAAAGCACTTTGCATCCTGAGGCAAACCAAATGTAAAAAGGTCACTGTATCTAGTTTTTTGGGTTTTTTTCCCTGAGAAAATAAAACTTTGCGTATTTCTTGTTATCCTGGAGTCTCTCCCCAAACCGACTTTATTCCTGTCTCTTGCTACTGTCTGAAGATACATGTTCCAACCTTTTTAAATGTAAAAATATATGCGGGATGAACTCAGGAACTTTGGTAATTTTACAATTTGGTCCTTTAAATAATTTTTACTTTTTATTTGACAAGCCAGTTCTTCTGAAATTGTAGTCTCTCTTACCTCTTCATTCCTTTGATACATTTTATATCATTGTAGAATTCTATTATTAAATAATATACACTTCACATGAGTTTGGTCAATTCACATTTATTTTTCAAATGGGATCATACTTTCCATGTATGACACCAGTGTTCTCTATTATATGAAATATCAAAAGTGTCAGGGCTTTTGCTAATTTAAAACCCTATACATAATCATGTTTACTGGCTGTATGATGTTGCCTTAGCACTTACCATGGTACCATCATGATTAAATTGTCTTCCTGACTCAATCAAATCCCTATGCTTTCCTGTCTTATTATTTTGCCCTTTAGGTAGTATGGAAGCAGCCCCTGTGCTCTGAGCTGTAAAATGCAAATTCTCAGCTCTTTAAAACTTATGTCATCCTCTACGTTGTTTAATATATTCCTCTCACTCACTCTAGGCAAACAGGATACCTCACTCCCATAGGAAAATTTTTCCCGACTCCATGCTTTTTTTTTTTTTTTTTTACACCACCAACCTCTTTCCCAAACTTCAGAGTCCAACCGAAGTAGCTACTTTTTCTCTGAAGTATGCCCTACATAGCAGTCCCTGGTAATTTTTGTGTTGAAATCTGAGAAAAAACTTTTGAAAGGAACATATTATTCATATATTAATTATCTCTATGTGTATTCATGTGTTATCATTGGGTCTGTATTTATGTTTGAGAAGAAGGGTGATTTCTGCCAACTTTAACATATAACTTTATTGAAACACAAACAACACTCAATTATATATATACATACACACACACACACACACATACAGTAGAACGACAATCAGAAGGGTGGCTTATTTATGATGGCTCAGTTCATTATAAGCTCAAATACTGAACATCACAATCTGGACAAGACAAATATCAACAAAATGTGTTTTCAGCTCTAATATTCAGTTGGCATCAGAAAAATGCTCCAGCTTACAGACAGAGTTGGACAAAGTTAGTGTCAGCACTAAAGATATATGTTGCAACACAGAACCAACTGTTAAAGCCAAAGCATTACTCAAAGATCATAACTCAGGAACATAAGGACAATCTGAGGTCAGTAATTAAACATTACTAATTTTCTTGGTCCCCTTCAGGGTCATTTTGATTGTCTGTTTTGCCTTGCAGTTCCTTAGCAAATTTCTCAACTTTGTGGAATGCAGAAATAAGCGGCTCAAGATTGAAATCATCATCAGTGAACACTGTTTCTTTTTTGATATTGTTACCAATATTCTCAAATATTGCAAGAACAATTTGAATATTGTCATTTGTCTCTTCCCTGTTAAAAAGACCCATAAATTCTGACACTGCTTCAGCACTGAGTAGTTCTTTTGTCATTAAAAGATTTTCAGACAAATTCAGTAGCATTTTCAAAATATGAAACCTTGTTTTGGTATTGCCTGTAGCTAATAAGGAGAGAAACCCAGACATATAATTGGCAACCAGTGTGTGATAGTCAGTAGTAATAGTAAGATGTCTAATCATCCTTATTCCAGACAGCTGTTCTGGGGAATCCAAGCTATAAGCAAGGGTTTCCTCACACACTTTACATATGTATGTCTGAATCATGTTTAGATTCGGATAAGGTGGGGCCATGCGAATCATATTTTCCAAAAACCTTGTTCTAACTCGGGAGGATGGATAATTAAGCAAGGTTTCAATAAGTGAGACAACACCTGAATCTCGAATGAAATCTCGGGTAAATTGAGAAGCACTTCTCATACCCATTGCAATTTTAGATATTTCATGAATAAAAGGATCCCGAATTTTGTCCATTAATAAAAGGAGTTCTTCAAACTCTTCAGAACCAATTTTCAGCTCACATTGTATGCAGCTACAGGACCAACTCTCAGACTCTGCACTCTCTTTGGCCCTAAGATGCTCTCGAATTTCCTGGACTGACCGGTAGGAAGGATCATACTGAAATGGGAACTCAGGATCAGGCTGATCAGGCTGAAGCAAAGATTCCTGATCTTCCCCTTCTGGGCTAAGTACCACGTTCCTGGGTTTGCCCCCAAACATTTCACAGAATAAAGACGCTGCCTCTTTTGGAAATCTAAAGGGGCTTATAGATGGGAAGCCGACCCTACCCCATGGACCAGGCTTGAACTGAACAGTAACCTCCTCCCAACTCTGAGGCCTGCGTGAAGGATCAGGCTCCTGTTCAACCGAACACGTAGACCTGCAAATGGCCCTGAACACGGGGCTAGGATTTGATCCAAAATGGGCCTCATCTCCTGCCCAGAACCAGGACCCCACTATGGCCTCATCTTCATCAGCTAATGTCCTGGACTCACAGTTGCTTCCATTGTCAGTCCTGTTATCTACCTCATCTTCAGCCTCAAACCAAGACCCAACAATGGCCCCTTCCTCATTTTCTGGCTTGGATTCACAGGTGGCCACAGTTCCAGTTTCCTTAGTTGCTTTGTCTCCAGACCAGAACCAGGACTCAATAATCATCTCTTCATCATCCTCTGACTTGGATACACAGCATGGTCCTGCTTCTTCACTGACTTCTTTTCCAGCCCAGAACCAGGACCCAAAAATGGTTTCCTCTTCAGTCTCTGACTCCATCTCCTCTACTGCCTGAGATCCAGCCTCTATACTGGTTTCTTCTTCAGGCCAGAACCAGGACCCAACAGTGACTTCTTCCTTCTCAGTCCCTGGCTTTGACTCAAAGCCGACTCCTGCCACTGCCTCCAGACTGGCCTCTTCTTCCCAGAACCAGGACCCAATAATGACTTCTTCCTCTTCAGCTTTAGGACTGGATTTGCTGCAAGACCCAGCCTCTCTTCTAATGGTCTCTTCTCTGGCCCCAAACCAGGAACCAACAATACCTTCTTTCTCAGCTACTAGCCTGTCCTCTTCTCTAACCTCAGCAGCTGGCTCTAGTCTGTCCTCTTCTCCAGCCCAGAACCAAGAACCAATAATGTCCCCCTCCTCAGCTTCTGGCCTGGACTCTTCTCTGTCAGTAGCCTCTGAAATGGCTTCATCTTTCCAGAACCAGGAATTGATCATGGTCTCCTCTTCAGTCAATAACTTGGCCTCTTCTTCAGTTCCATCTATATTACTCTCTTCTGTAGCCCATAACCAGGACCCTATAATGGCCTCTGGCTTTGTGTATTTTCTGGACCAGAACCATGAATTGACAATGTCCTCTTCCTCCTCTGGCCTAGTCTTCCAAATTCCTCCACAGGTCGGATACATACAGGGTTCTTTTTCTGCCCAGAAGCAAGATCTATTATTGGTCTCCTCAGTCCCTGCCATAAATCTGCATCTGACATCAGTCCCATGCTTCATACTGACCTTTTCTTTGGCCCCAAAACATGGTATCATGGCCTCTTCCTCGTCTTCCAGGCTAGACTTGCTGTTGACATCACCCTCCACACAAGCTTCTACTCTGGTCCAAAACCAGGACCCAATAATGGGCTCCTCCTCCTCAGCCCCTTGCATGGTGCCACAGCTAGCTTCAGCCCTACAATCCATATAGGTGTGGTTTTCAGCCCAAAACCAGGACCCGAATATTGTCTCTTCTTCAGCTCCTGGCCTGGCCTCTTCTCCAATCCCAGCCTCTATATCAACTTGTTCTCCAGACCAAAACCAAGGACCAATGACCTCTTCTTCCTCAGACCTTGACCTGGACTCACAGCTGACCCCAACACCAGATTCCACACTGGCTGCATCAGTGACCCAGAACCAAGACCCAAAAATGGTCTCTTCCTCAGCCTCTTGGTTGACCTCTTCACCAGCCCAGAACCAGGAACCAATAATGACCTGTTCATCATCAGCTGCTAGTATACATTCAGAGGTGGTCTCAGCCCCAGTTTTCATACCGGTCTTTTCCCCAATCCCAAATAAGGAATCACCAATAGGCTCTCCATCAGTCCTCGGTCTGGATTTACTGCTAGCCCCAGTCCCCATACTGGCCTCTTCTTCAGTCCAGAACCAACTCCCAATTATGGACTCATCCTCCACTTGTAGACTGGACTCGATGCTGGCTTCATCTGCCATGCTGGACTCATCTGTAGCCCAGAACCAGGTCCCAATGAGGGCTTCCTCCTCTGACTTGGCTTCTTGCTTGGCCCTGGCTCGGGCCTTCGTTTTAGCCTCTTCCTTTGCCATTGCTCTGGCCCTAGCCTCTTTCTTGATCATGGGCCTTGAAAAGGTACTAGCATTTTCTTCAGGCCAGAAACAGGACTCTCTTTTAATTACATCTATAGACCCAGGCATGAAATCAATGCAAGCTTCTCGTTTGGCCCTATGCCTGGCCCTGTTATTGGTCTCCTTCCCGGCTCTCATTTTGTACCTGAATTTGGCCTCCTCTCCAGCCCCAAACCAAGATTCCAAATGGCCTTCATGCTCAGACCCAGAACTGGATTCAACATAGACTTCTTTCTTAGCCCTAAACCTGGACCTGCTATTGGGATCTTCCCTGGGCCCAGACCAGGTGTTGGTTTTATCTCTGGCCCAGAACCAGGGTGTCTTTACAGACTCATCCTCAGAACCAGAACTAGATGAAATATAGAGCTCCTGGTTAGTTTGGGACCTAGACATGGTATTAGCCTCTTGACTGGCCATGTGCCTGGATCTGGCACTGTCTTTTACCCTATTCCCAGGATGAAATTTTGCAGTGACCTCATCTCCACTCCAGAACAAGGAACTCACAGAAGATTTGTCCACCCATTTGAAATCAGAATTAGGAGAGACTTCTTGTTTGGAGGTAGGCCTAGGACAGCACCAGGACCCCATATTGGTCTCCTCCTTTGACCTAAAGGAAGGTTGGAATCCTGCTTGGTAATGGGCCTTCCTTCCAGGAAAGCTCTCAGTGTCTGTATTAACCAGTTCTCTATCCTCAGACAGGTACTTTGTTTTAGCAACCAACACAGAATCAGTACTGACAAGTGGAGAGGCTATGATATTGGTCTGGGAGTTTCTCTCTGTCTTAGACAATCTTTCAGGACCAAACCTGGGCTGAGCCCACATCTGGGCTTCTTCCTTAAATCGTGAAACAGGTATTGCCTTGGCCTTACTCTTAGGACGTGCCCCACCCACTGCACTTGTCTCAACTTTGGTGCTTGCTCCAGGTATAACCTTGGACTTATCCTTGGGCCTTGCCCCAGGCATTATCTGGGCCTGGGTCCTAACCTTGGGTCTGACAACCAGAGGGACATCATTCTCTATCTCAGCCCCACCTACAACCTCTTCCCCAGGCTTCTTTTCAGGCTTGACCTGGGCACCAGACTCAATCTCTGCCCCAGTCATGGTACAAGTTACAAAGAAAGTCCAGTAATATACTCCTCCCCCAGTCTAAACTTCAACCACAGATCTGTCACAGGTTTGTTTCTTCACACTCTGATATTTAGGTGATTGAGGATATAAGCTTGGAAACAAGAGTTACAGTCAATATCCAGTCCAGTAGTCACTCAGCCTCCTTCCCAAACACAGTCTCAGTCAATAATTCAATAATACAAATAGTGTGTAGAACAGGCACAACCAAGCTTGAGGAAGACAGATATTTCCTGGATGGGTGCAGACCCGTTGAGGGTGGTTGTCAGCAGCAACTCCACCACCAGCAGAGCAGCCACTGGAGGTGGATCTAGGGAGAGAGAATGAAATGGGGCTTTGAGTCTCTTCCAGTTGTGTCACCCCATGTGCAGTGAGACTGATGTTGAATGCTAGGTGGGACAGCTGGGCTTTGAGAAAGTCTCTCTGGACCAGCTGCCTGCTACAAAACAGGTCCAACAATGGTGGGAAAGTGTGTTGGCAATGGGAGGGGCTGAGAAGCCCCCAGATTGGACCCTAATCACTCCTGGACCCATGCTGGTCTCCACCACCCCACCCAAAAGTATACCCGCTCTCATACCAACCTTCACTGATGTGGTGCAGTTTCCCCCTCCTTTTCTTGTTCAAGTGGTGTCAAGCCCCACAGCTGACAGAAGGGGGTCCTACAGACAAGTAAACATACAGGAGAGAATGGAGAATGGTAGATAGGCAGGCACTCTGGCCCCTGTGACAAATATCTCTCTTCCCATTCAAGGGTTCAATGTATCTATTGTTTCCTGAGTCCTGGTCCCTGCTCTCAGGTCTTTACTGAGTCACAACCCAACCTACACCTATCTCGTGTCTCCTGCAAGAAATAAAAAGGATGCTGACACTGTGCAAACCCAGCAGAGTAGAAGTGAGTCTGCACCCACTGGGCTCAAAGCCACCTGCCACGCTCTCTTTCTCCAACTGTCCCCTGAACTGACCCCTCCCCCTTCTCACCAACCTCCAGAGCTGTGAGCCAGTCTCCTCCTCCTTGCCTTTCTTGCAGAACTGGCCAGCCTTAAAGCAGGCCTATGGACAAACAGATGAAAAAGGAAGACAGTCAGGAAATGAGGGGTGGCAGTAGAGCCCTTGGTAGAGAAACCAACGCCAAGGATAAGAATCCCCATATTATTGATATCTGTCTTTCAACATTCGGGGTTTTGCTAGTGGAATATTCTGATTTTGTTTAGGCCCTGCTTCAAGGTTCTAGAGATAACTCCTTCTCCTGACGTCATACTCTTCTCATTACTTCCTTCTCCAATTCTGAGGATTCACCACTAGGTGCGCCACATCCCCTTGCTCTGCGCAGCATAAAATGGGGGAAGGGCGCCGCATATTCTAGAAAACAGGTTGTGAGTTGGTACTTGTCAGTATGTCTCCCTCATCATCCCTACCTCCAAAGCTCACCCTTCAAGTCCCCAGTTTAGGACTGTGGGGGAGGCAGGCAGGAATGAAAGGTGGGGGAAGCGCCTGGAACACCATCAGAGAGGGGAAGATTAGGAGGTGCTCCTGGATGCCTGACCTGCTCTGGTCGCAGTCCCCGACCCCGATTCGGTTCTCCAGTGTTTGGCGCCCACCCCACATCCCCACACACCTCCAGAAATCCAGGCAATACTCGTGCTCCTCCTTTATCTCAAGCCTCTCCTCTACAGATGCTCACTGTGTCCTGTCAGAATACGCCAGACCTACCGCGCAGACAGAAGACTTTGGCCTCAACCTGGAGCCTGTGGGAAGGGACAGCACCCAGGATACGCGGCCCCACAGGCCCCTTTCCCGAATCAGGGCCCGGAGCAGCGAACGCGGCCCACCTCCCATAGGCTGGGCACAGAGCTGGGACGCCGGCCACGAGGGCCTCCCCAGGCGCCCCCACAATTGCCTCCCCGGGCCGTTTGGCCATTTCTCCCGAAGGAGCCTCCCCCACGGCCCTCTCCAGGTATAGAAACCGTCGAGGGCGGCGCGCAGGCGCCCGCAAAGCTGGCCAGGAAGCGGTCAGCGCGGTTCTCCTCCAGACGATCTGACAGCTCCTCTGGAGCCAGCCCCTCAGCCCTTGGCCCGGCCTGGCCCGCACCAGTCAGGGCCTCCCCATAGCAGGGATCTCGGGCACTGCGCACCTCTCTCCGGCGCCCGGCTCCGACCGGATCGTCTCCTCCTTGCCAGGCTGTCAGGGTCCGGGGGGGGTGGGGGCAGGTTGCCAGCCGATCCTCCCTGGCGGACTACCCCCACACCACGGCCCCCCACCTCACGCACCCCAACTTGCCTTCAGAGGCCCAGAGCCCAGGTCGTCGGCCTCCCCCTCCTCTCTTCAGCTCTCCTCTGGCGGCTCCTCAGCTGGATTCCCACCGCTTTCCCAGCGATCCGAATGGCAAAAACGAGTCCCGCCCCCCACGCCTCTGCACCAAACTGGGCAGGGGCTGCGCAGGATGCGGCAAGAACCGCTCGCCGCAAGGGTGTCGGGAGGGGGGCGGAAGGATACGGCGCGAAAGTGCTCGACGCCCCCTCACAACCACCTTAGTTCCAACCCAGAGGTGGGCGGGGCCACGACGAGCCCCAGCCTGGCCCTGCGGATTGGCACCAGGGTGCCTCAGGAGGCCCCCGCGGACCCTAACGTGGCGACCACCACCACATTTCTGGCGCTGCTATAATATATGGCACAGGCGGGCGGCTGCGGGCCCGGGCAGGGGACAGGATCGCGAGGTCGGGAAGAGCTGCGCTGGAGGGAGCAGCGGATGGATATCAAACCGCTCCTTGGTGTGTCTGCACCCCCGCCCCAACCGCCCTCCTACAAGGACTGCTGGGTGTTTGCCCTCTCCCTCTCCATAGTCTGCTCACCCTCCTTCCTGGACGCTAATGGGAGAGGGGGTGTCAGTACTGCAGTGTGGGAGGGGAGAGGCGATTTCAGGCCAGACAGACCCGGGGCTCTAGGGTGGTCGTCCTGTGCGTTTCTTTCTCAGCTTCATGGAGTCACGCAGGGGAGGAAGGTACACCTGCTCTTAAGTGAACTCCGGGGCAGGGGGCTCCCATCAAGGCCTCACCACTGCCTCTCTTCTAAAAGAAGGTAGACCTAGACCTCTGACCCTAGGAAACCAACCACTGGTCTGCACCAGACTCATTTCTTTCTGCCACACCGCTTTTTCTCATTTCAAATAGTGGCTCACGTTGGCATTGCACCGTCTCCACAGTTGCCCCCAAAAGAGGGCCTTTCCCTGTCAGGACCCGCAGGAGGTCATAATAGCCCTTTCTCTTTGATGGCACCAGGTAGGGATGGCCCTGGCTCCTCTTCGGTTCCCTGTCAAGTCTTCTCTTGCCATGATACTTGGCACTGTGGAAACGTGGCTGGTATTCGAACCAGCTTGGATCTCAGCCACCTTCCACAACTACCTATTGTTTAAGCAGTCATTCTCAGGAGAGAATCTCACTGTGCACCCCCCCTCCCTGAGACAAAGCAACCTGGCTCCTTTTGAATCCTCTTCTTTCACCCCCACATCCGTCCTCTACTCTTGAGCCCCTCCTTTCCCTGCTTCCTGCATGGGACAGACAGAGCAATGTGGTTAAACACCAAGTCGATGTTGTTACTGCTGTCCATTTGAAAACTCATTTAGACGCTACCCTCATTGTGTTTGGCAGGTAACGGTCCCCTAAAGATGTCCACGTCCTGTTCTCCAGAACATGTACCATTTTCTATTACCTGACCAAGGATCATTAAGATTGCTATTCAGCTGAGTTTAATTTAAGATTATACTGGATTGGCCAATGTAATTGAAAGGGTACTTTAGATGTGGAAGGCAGGGACTCCATGTTAGATTGAAGCAGCATGAGAAAGTCTACACTAGTCATTGTTGGCTTTGAAGATGGAAGGAAGCCAAGATCCAAGAAATACAGGCTGTCTCCAGAACCTGGAAAAGACAAAGAAACAGATTCTTCCCTAGAAATCCCAGAGCGATAGCTCCTCTGGCAACATCTTGATTTTAGTGTGCTGAAGCCCTTTGCAGATTTCCAACCTCCAGGACTGTAAGATAATAATAAATTGGTATTATTTTAAGCCATTCCATGTATGGTAACTGGTTACAGGGTAGCAGTCCAAGACCTATCTAGTTTAACTTTTATATAACAAAGTTGTGCATTGTCTTTCAGTTGCCAGGGACCCTCAGATCATGTTATGTGAGCATCCCCAGATGAACCAAGCATGCAATCAGAGGGAGAATGTTAGTGTTTGGAATTAGGAGCAGGGCTGAATTAAGAAATGGACACTGCATGGCAGGAACCAGTCAGATCATGCCTCTCAGCATCACCTCATTGTAAGATCAAAAGCCACCAGGATATACCCTTAATACCCTATGTTTATGAAAACCTTTAAGGCCGGGCACAGTGGCTCACGCCTGTAATCTCAGCACTTTGGGAGGCCGAGGTGGACGGATCACGAGATCAGGAGATTGAGATCACGGTGAAACCGCGTCTCTACTAAAAAATACAAAAAAATTAGCCGGGCGCAGTGGTGGACGCCTATAGTCCCAGCTACTCGGGAGGCTGAGGCAGAAGAATAGCGTGAACCTGGGAGGCGGAGCTTGCAGTGAGCCGAGATCGAGATCACGCCACTGCACTCCAGCCTGTCAGGCTGACAGAGGGAGGCTTCCTCTCATAAAAAAAAAAAAAAGAAAAAGAAAAAGAAAAAGAAAGAAAACCTGACCCAGCCCCCGTCTCAGGGAGACACTGTTTTGGGAAGTATCCCTAGTGTTCTCATTACTTTGTTACAAGTAATAAATCCCCTTACTAAATCCTTGCTGTGGTCATGGGGTTGATGTCAAATGACTGAACCTACCCACTGTGTTGGTTGGTAACAACAGCAGAAGTAGGAACAGAATACACTCACCATCCTGATGAATTCTATTCCCATTGCCTTTCTTTACCTGTGCTTCAGTCTCTGAGAAATACTTTAGAGCTTATCTCACCAATACAGCCACCAATCCCCTTCACTGTTTTATAAGTATGTACAAAATCACACTTGTGCAAGCTTCTGTGGTAATTCTGGAGGTGCTAGGATCTTTATTCCAAGATATTTACTGACAGATGAATGGTTCTACCAAAAGCTGACAAATTTTACTGTGTGAAACTTTAAAATGTGTGTTGGACAATTTGTTGTCAGTACTCTTAGAAAACATCGTCTTGTATTGGTTAGTATGTATTGAAGTGATAAAGGCCCTACTTTAAGCTTTTCATGTGTTAGCTTTGTATGGGTATGTATCAAATAGATTATTTTTAAAACCTTTGAGCAAATAGAAGATTGAAATAAGATATTCTGACTGCTAAGCACTATTTATTTCCTTCTATAATTGATTCCAGTTCAATAAATTCCAACAGTCATCTTTCTACTCCTCAGTGCCTACACTAGCACCTGTGTAATGACTTACCTCTGAAATCTAAATGTCAGAGCCAAATAATCTATAAGCATTAAGTCCATGATACAGATGCAGCTGTGCTCACTCATCATACTCACTGTTTTCTTCCAAATCCCACCCACCACCCTCACGCATGCTCATGAACTTGCACACCAGCCTATCACTTGCCTGTTCTCCTCTTGTCTGTCTCAATTACCATGGTCACGGACTTGTTTTTGCCTATTTAGTTTTATTTGCCTCTATACCATCCTTTATGGGCCTCAAGCAAAGCTTCCTTCTGAGACTTCTCTTTTGGCCAAGGCTGAGCCAAACCCTGTGTTTTCTTATAATGTATCTCCTTCTATCCCAAAGTTTCAAAGGTTGTACACAGAAATTAAAGTCCCCTGTAGTCAGGAATAACTAGGCTGAGGTGGGTCTGGTGAACTATATGGTGAAATTGGCCCAACAGATGTCTATTTTCAGTGTAGCCTGAAAATGCTATGGGAAAGATCTCAGCCTGCCTCTACTATCTGAGACAGGGTACATTTGCAGAACTGGTGGGGAGGCCTGACCGAAGAATATTTTCAGGTCATATTTGGGATGGGGTCTACTTCAAGAGAATTAATCTTGAAGAAAAACCAAGTCAGGCACAAGGACCCTGGCCCATGAACAATGCCTTGCCAGTAGGGAAGTATAGCTAGTCTAATAGCAACGCTGAAATTATTATAGAACTCCTATTTGTGCCTGTTCCAACAGAAACCCTCAACTGTATATCTATCATAGCAAAGGCAGGTTTATACATATCCAGGAAATAATTGTCTTTTAGTAAACTCTGTAACACTCCAGTGTGCAGATCCCATTAATGAAGCATAACCTAAAGAGAGGAAAATATCCTCCCAACATGGATTTAAACTTTTGACTACTACTCAGCTCTGACATCATGAAAAACCTGTGTATAGGCGGGGTTAGGAAAATTAGAACAGTTAGAGGACCTTAAGTGTCTGGCAATACAGCTTAGAAGGGCAGCAACAACTGGAAGAATCACAGGAAAACCCCAAAAATTCAGGACATGGGAAATACCCCTTGAGGATTTTTAGAACTATAGGAGCTGGCAAGGAGAGCTAATTAGCTTTACAGGGAGAAGAAAACCTGAATTTCCACAATGTCAATAAATATTAGAAATTAATGGAATGTCAAGTTGCTTTCTATAATAGAAAAAGTAATGAGAAATCTACACTACCTTTTGTTGTTGTTTCTCATTAACTAACCATCACTTCCTGCCTCATCATGATAAGGCCTCATCACAGCCTGCATCTAGCCAGCAAATGAGAAAAAGGAGAATAGAAGTAGTTCATTTCCTTCTTAAAATCCATGGTGAAGAAATGCTCACATCATTTCCACTCACATTCCATTGATGGGACTTGATATGGTTTGA
The DNA here is from genome assembly GCF_047675955.1 of Chlorocebus sabaeus. Classification (NCBI taxonomy): domain Eukaryota; kingdom Metazoa; phylum Chordata; class Mammalia; order Primates; family Cercopithecidae; genus Chlorocebus; species Chlorocebus sabaeus. The sequence continues at coordinate 50,783,826 of NC_132933.1, forward strand.
CTGTGTCCCCACCCAAATCTCCACTCAAATTGTACCTCCCAGAATTCCCACGTGTTGTGGGAGGGACCTAGGGGGAGGTAATTGAATCATGGGGGCTGGTCTCTCCCATGCTCTTCTCATGATAGTGAATAAGTCTCACAAAATCTGATGGGTTTATCAGGGGTTTCTATTTGTGCTTCTTCCTTATTTTTATATTGTCACTGCCATGTTAGAAGTGCCTTTTACCTCCTGCCATGATTCTGAGGCCTCCCCAGTCATGTGGAACTGTAAGTCCAATTAAACCTCTTTTTCTTCCCAGTCTCAGATATGCATTTATCAGCAGCGCGAAAACAAACTAATACAGTAAATTGGTACCAGTAGAGTGGGGTGTTGCTCAAAAGACACCCCAAAATGTGAAACTGACTTTGAAACTGGGTAACAGGCAGAGGTTGGAACAGGGCTCAGAAGAAGACAGGAAAATGTGGGAAAGTTTGGAACTTCCTAGAGACTTGTTGAATGGCTTTGCCCAAAATGTTGATAGCGATATGGACAATAAAATTCAGGCAGAGATGGTCTCAGATGGAGATGAGGGACTTGTTGGGAACTGGAGCAAAGGTGACTCTTGTTATGTTTTGGCAAAGAGACTGGCAGCATTTTGCCCCTGCCATAGAGATCTGTGGAACTTTGAACTTCAGAGAGATAATTTAAGGTATCTGGTGGATTAAATTTCTAAGCAGCAAAGCATTCAAGAGGTAACTTGGGTGCTGTTAAAGGCATTCAGTTTTATAAGAGAAGCAGAACATAAAAGTTTGGAAAGTTTGCAGCCTGACTATGTAATAAGAAATAAAAACCCATTTTCTGGGGAGAAATTCAAGCCGGCTGCAGAAATCTGCATAAGTAGCAAGGAGCCTAATGTTAATCCCCAAGACCAAGGGGAAAATGTCTCCAGGCCATGTCAGAGAACTTCCCGGCAGTCCCTCCAATCACAGGCCCGGAGGCCCAGGAGGAAAAAACTGTTCTTGTGGGCTGGGCACAGGGTTCCCATGCTGTATACAGCCTGGGCACTTGGTGCCCTGTGTCCCAGCTGCTCCAGCTGTGGTCAAAAGGGGCCAACATACAGCTTGGGCTGTGGCTTCAGAGGGTGGAAGCCCCAAGCCTTGGCAGTTTCCACGTGGTGTTGAGCATACAGGTGTACAGAAGTCAAGAACTGAGGTTTGGGAATCTCTGCCTAGATTTCAGAATGTAAGAAATGCCTGGATGCCCAGGTAAAAGTTTGCTACAGGGGCGGGGCCCTTATGGAGAACCTCTGCTAGGGCAGTGCAGAAGGGAAATGTGGGGTCAGAACACTCACACAGAGTCCCTACTTAGGCACCACCTAGTGGAGCTGTGAGAAGACGCCACCATCCTCCAGACCCCAGAATGGTAGATCCACTGACAGCTTGCACCGTGTACATGGAAAAGCCACAGACAATGCCAACCCATGAAAGCAGCTAGGAGGGAGGCTGTACCCTGCAAAGCCACAGGGCAGAGCTGCCCAAGACTGTGGGAACCCACTTCTTGCATCAGCATGACCTGGATGTGAGATCTAGAGTTGAAGGAGATCATTTTGAAGCTTTAAAATTTGACTGCCCCACTGGATTTCGGACTTGCATGGGCCCTGTAACCCCTTCTTTTTGGCCAATTTCTCCCATTTGGAATGGTTGTACTTACCCCACTACCTGCACCCCCATTGTATCCAGGAAGAAACTAGACTGGTTTTGATTTTACAAGCTCATAGGCAGAAAGGACTCACCTTGTCTCACGAGACTTTGGACTGTGGACTTTTGGGTTGATGCTGAAATGAGTTAAGACTTTGGGGGATTGTTGGGAAGCCATAATTGGTTTTAAAATGTGAGGACATGAGATTTGGAGGGGCCAGGGGCAGAATGATATGGTTTGGCCTTGTCCCCACCAAAATCTCAACTCAAATTGTATCTCCCAGAATTCCCATGTGTTGTGGTTAGGACCCAGGAGGAGGTAATTGAATCAGGGGGGTGGTCTCTCCTGTGCTATTCTTGTGATAGTGAATAAGACTCATGAAATCTTACGGGCTTATCAGGGGTTTCTGATGATTTTGTTTCTTCCTAATTTTTCTCTTGCTGCCGCCATGTAAGAAGTGCCTTTTACCTCCTGCCATAATTCTGAGGCCTCCCAAGCCATGTGGAACTGTAAGTCAATTAAACCTCTTTTTGTTCCCAGTTTTGGGTACATCTTTATCAGCAGCGTGAAAACAAACTAATACAGGACTCAATCACCATTTATTAAAAATCTTGTGCTTTTTCTACATGTGGTGATGGTAGTGAGAGAACTGGATATCCACAGATAAAAGAATAAAGTTGTCTCAGCAAACTAAAAATAGAGGAGAACTTCCTCAACTTGATACAGGACATTTACCAAAAACCTACAGCTAATATCATACTTAATGGTGAGAAACTTGGTTTATCAGTAAGATCAGGAATGAGGCAGATATTTTCCCTTTCACCACTGCTTTTCTATGTCATAATGGAAATCCTAGCTAATGCAGTAAAGACAAGAAAAAGAAATTAAAGTTATACTGACTGGAAGAAAGAAAACTGTTTTCATGTGCAGATGAAATGATTGTGTATGTACAAAATATGAAAGAAGTGACAACAACAAAAAAACTTCTGGAACTGATAAGTAATTATGGCAAGGTTGCAGGATACAAGATTAATATATTTTTAAAATGACTTTCCTAAATACAAGCAATGAAAAAGTAGAATTTGTAATTTAAAAATGATAACATTTACATTAGCACCTAAAAATGAAACACTTAGGTATAAATCTAGCAGAATATGCACAATATCTATAGGAGTGAAACTATGAAACACTGATGAAGGAAATAAAATAACTAAATAAATGCAGAGATATTCCATGTACATGGATAGGAGGATTCAATATTGTCAAGATATTAATTCTTCCAAATTTGATCTAGAAATTCAGTGCAATCCCAACCAAAATTGCAGGAAGTTATTTTGTAGCTACTGACAAACTGATTCTAAAGTTTATATGGAGAGGCAAAAGGCCCATAATAGCTGACACACTATTGGAGAAGAACAAAGTTGGACCAACACTACTCAACTTTAAAAATTACTATAAAGCTATAGTAATCAAAACAGTGTGTTATCAACAAAAGGACAGGCAAATAAATGCAACAGAACAGAGAGCCCAGAAATAGACCCATGTAAATATGGCCAACTGATCTTTAACAAAGGAGCAAAGGCAATGCAATAGAGAAAAGAGAGTCTTTTCAATAAATTATGCTGAAACAACTGAACACCCACATGCAAAAAAAAAATCTAGACACAGACTACACATTTCACAAAAATTAACTCAAAATGGATAACAGAACTAAAAGCAAAATGCAAAATACAGCGCCTAGATGGTTACATTTTCTAAAAGTCTAGATTACCTTGTATATGGTGATAATTCTCTAAATATAATACCAAAGGTATGATTCATGAAATAAGGTATTGGTTAGCGGGACTTCATTAAAAGTAAAAACTTCTACTCTGAGAAAGACACTGTTAAGGTAATGAGAAGATAAGCCACAAACCAGGACAAAATATTTGCAAAAGACATATGTGATAAACAACTGTTATCTATAATATATGAAGAACTCTTAAAACCAAACAATAAGAAAACTAACAACAAGATTAAAAAATGGGCTAATGACCTTAACAGACACCTCACCTAAGAAGATATACAGATGGCAAATAAACATATGAAAAGATGCTCCACATTATACGTCATCGGGAAAATGCAAATTAAAACAACAGTGACATACCATTATACACTTAATACAATAGTCAACACATAGGACACCGACACCACTAAGTGCTGGAAAGGAGGTAGAGCAACAGAAACTTATTTAGTGCTAGTAGGAATGCAACATGATATAGCCACTTCAGAAGATGGTCATGGTTTCTTAGAAAACTAAATATATTCTTAGCAAATAATACAGAAATGGAACTCCTTGGTATTCACGCAAGTGAGCTGAAAATGTATGTCCACACAAAAACTTGCACATGGATGTTTCTAGCGGCTTTATTTATAATTGCCAATAATTGGAAGTAACCAAGATGTCCTCTACTAGATTAATAGATAAACTGCGGTATATCCAGACAATTGAATATCATCCACCACTAAAAATAAATGAGCTATCAAGCCATGAAAAGATCTGGATGAAACTTAAATTCATATTACTAAGTAAAAAAAAAACCTTTGTAAGAAGGCTACATACTGTTCATCTTGCAGTTCCAGTGGATACAATATTTTTCTTCCTATCTATTTTGGGGACTTGGTTAGTCTATTCAGGTATCATACCATGGAAGGGAGAAGATTTTATTGCATATAACTTACATGATTATGTAATATGATGAATATTTGGCTGAAATAAAAAATATGAAGCTAGACTCCTTTTCATACTGTATGTAATATTTAATTCCAAATAGATTAAAGACAAAATATAAGAGCTAAAATTATCACACTCTTAGAATAGTGATATGGTTTGGCTGTGTCCCCACCCAAAATCTCATCGTGAATTGTAACCTGTGTAATCCCCATAATCCTCATGTGTCAAGGGCAGGACCAGGTGGTGGTAATAAGATCACGAGGGCAGCTTCCCCCATGCTGTTCTCGTGATAATGAGTGAGCCTCACAAGATCTGGTGGTTTTATAAGTGTCTGGCATTTACCCTGCTTGCACTAACTCCGTACTGCCACCCTGTGAAGAAGATGCCTGCTTCTCCTTTGCTTTCTGCCATGATTGTAAGTTTCCTGAGGCCTCCTCAGCAGTGGGAAACTGTAAGTCAATTAAACCTCTTTCCTTTATAAATTAACCAGTCTTGGGTGTTTCTTCATAGCAGTGTGAGAGCGGACTAATTCAAATACATAGGGGTAAACCTTCATGACCTTAGATTTGGCAATGGTTTCTTGGATATAATACCAAAAGCAAGATTAAGAAAAGAAAGAAAAAAAACAGATTAAATGGACTTCATCAAAAAATTTCACCCATGGCTAAAACACCAAAATCAACAGCAACAAAAGCCAAAATTGACAAATGGGATCTAATTAAACTAAAGAGCTTCTGCACAGCAAAAGAAACTACCATCAGAGTGAACAGGCAGCCTACAGAATGGGAGAAAATTTTTGCAATCTATCCATCTGAAAAAGGGCTAATATCCAGAACCTACAAAGAACTTAAACAAACTTACAAGAAAAAGAACAACCCCATCAAAAAGTGGGCAAAGGATATGAACAGACACTTCTCAAAAGAAGACATTTATGTGGCCAACAAACATAAGAAAGCATATGAAAAAAAAGCTCATCATCACTGGTCATTAGAGATATGCAAATCAAAACCACAATGAGATACCATCTCACGCCAGTTACAATGGCAATCATTAAAAAGTCAGGAAACAACAGATGCTGGAAAGGATGTGGAGAAATAGGAACGCTTTTACACTGCTGGTGGGAGTGTAAATTAGTTCAACCATTGTGGAAGATAGTGTGGCGATTCCTCAAGGATCTAGAACTAGAAATACCATTTGACCCAGCAATCCCATTACTGAGTATATACCCAAGGGATTAAAAAAAAATTCTACTATAAAGACACATGCACACGTATGTTTATTGTGGCACCATTCACAATAGCAAAGACTTGTAACCAACCCAAATGCCCATCAATGATTGACTGGATAAATAAAATTTGGCACACATACACCATGGAATACTATGCAGCCATAACAAAGGATGAGTTCATGTCCTTTGCAGGGACATGGATGAAGTTGGAAACCATCATTCTCAGCAAACTAACACAGGAACAGAAAACCAAACACTGCATGTTCTCACTCAAGTGGGAGTTGAACAATGGGAACACATGGACACAGGGAGGGGAACGTCACACACTGGGGCCTGTCAGGGGTTGCGGGGCTAGGGGAGGGATAGCATTAGGAGAAATGCCTAATGTAGATGACAGGTTGATGGGTGCAGCAAACCACCATGGCACGTGTATACCTATGTAACAAACCTGCATGCTCTGCACATGTATCCCAGAACTTAAAGTATAATAATAATAAAAATAAGAAAATGGAAATTGATTTAAAAAAACATTTACAATGTGCATCAAAAGACAACACTAAGAAAATTAACAGAATGGGAGAAAACATTTGCAAATAATTTATCTGATGAGGGTTTAATATTCAGAAAATATAAAGAACTCCTACAACTCAACAGCAAAAAGAGACAACCCAACCTAAAATGGGCAAAAACTTGAATAAATATTTTCCCAAAATGACATAAAAATGGTCAATATGCACGTGAAAGGATTCTCAACATCATTAATCATTAGGGAAATGCAAATCAAAACCAAACTGAAACACTGCTTTACACCTCCTATGATTAGTATAATTTTAAAAAACAGAAAAACAAGCATTGGTGAGAATATGGAGAAACTGGAACTCTACTGGAAATGTATAACTGTGCAGTCATTGTGGAAACGGTTTGGCAGTTCCTCAAAAAGCTAAATAGAATTACCATATGATCTTGCCATTCTTCACCTAGATAATATATCCAAGAAAAAAGAAAAGAGGTATTTAAACAAAAACTTGTACTCAAGTGTTCATAATATTAATAGCCCTATTCACAAAAGACAAATGACTTAAATCTATCCAAATATCCATCAAGTGATGAACAGACACACAAAATGTGATACACATAATAACATTTTCAGCCAGAAAAAGAATGAAGTTCAGATACATGCTACAACATGAATGAACCTTGAAAACATTATGCAAAGTAAAAGAAACCAGACACAAAAAGACAACTATTGTATTATTTCACTCATTTGATATAGCTAGAATAGGCAAATTAATAGAGATAGAAAGTAGAAGTTACCAAGTGCTCCGAGGAGAGGAAAATACTTAATTATTAAAAAGTTTCTATTTAGAATGATGTATTCATTTCCTTGGGCTGCTGTAACACAAACTGAATGGCTTAAACAACAGACATTTATTTTTGCACAGTTCCATAGGGTAGAAGTCTGAGATCAAGGTGTCTGCAGGCCCACGCTCCCTCTGAAGGCACATGAGAAGGATTTGTGTCAGGCCTTTCTCCTAGCTTCTGGTGGTTTGTTTGCAATCTTTAGTGTTCTTTGACTTCTTTGTATCACTCTGATCTTTTTCTTCATCTTCATTTGGCACTCTCCCTGTGTGCTTGCCTCTGTGTCCAAATTTCCCCTTTTCATAAGGTGACAGAGCCAGACTAACCATATTGGATTAGAATTCCAGCCTAATTATCTCATGTTAATTTGAATACTTTTATAAAGATCCTATATCCAAATAAGGTCACATTAATATTAAGGGATAGGATTCCAACATATCTTTTGTAGGGGCACAACTCAAACTATAAGAGGTGATAAAAAGTTTTAGAAGAAGATAGTGGTGACAGATGTACAACAGTGTGAATGTAATTAATGACACTCAATTGTCCACTTAAAATGGTTAAAATGGCAAATTTTGTATTATATTTTACCCTAATTAACAAAAGATATCACACATTCTCCTCTCTCCTCAAACAATAATCACCTCCTACATATTACTCGCTTTGAGTTGATGACTTTGGTTCTTATTTCATTGAAAAAAATAGCAATTAGAAGGTAACTTTTATAAACTCCTATCACTATATCTATTATACCACTTGCATCTATGCACATAAATTCTGCCTTTTCTACTATTCTGTGAATGAATTGCCCAGGCTCTTATCTAAAGCCAGCTTCTCTATTTGCTTACCAGATGATATCCCATCTCCTCTATTCAAGGTCATTGTTCCAGCAATTTTCTTCTCTCTTCTGTCATAAAAATTTCCCTCTCAATTTCTGTTGTCCAGTTCTACATGAAGCTTGGAAGTCACTACTCTATCCTAACAAGTAAAAAGTTGAACAAACTGAAAAATCAACCATTATTCCTAGATCTGTAAGAGAAGTGAGAACACAAGGCAAACCTCTATCCCAAAAATTGGAAGAGAAAGTCATAGATGGAGAGAATCACAACATACTTTAACAGAAACCTCTTTGGGAACCAGTGCTAGGGTAGGAAAATCTGAACTGTAATTCACAAATTGCTGAAGGCTAGGTGTGTACAAATCTGAGAGTTAAAAATTCCAGGAAGATCCACTAATGGGGGATCCCATGCTTTTGTGACTTCAAGACTAACTGCAAAGCTATAGTAATCAAAGACAGTATGGTACCAGTGAAAGGAAGGACAACAGATAGAGAGCAATGCAACAGAACAGAGAGCCCAGAAATAGATCCATATAAATATAGTCAACTGATCTTTGACAAAGGAGCAAAGGCAATACAATGGAGAAAGGATAGTTTTTCTGATAAATTATGCTGGAACAACTGGACATACACATGCAAAAAAATTAATCTAGATACATACCTTATACCTTTCAAAAATTAACTAAAAATAGATCACAGTCTTAAATATAAAGTATATCTCCTAGAAAATCACATAAGATAAAATCTGGATGACCCTGGTTTGGTGATGACATAGACACACTACTAAAGGCAATGATCCATGAAAAAAGATGCGTGTATGAAGGGTGAAGGAGAGAGGTTATTTAATGGGTACAAACATACAGTTAGATAGAAGGAATAAGTTCTAATGTTCAATAGCATAATAGGGTGACTATAGTTAACAACTATATATTATATATGTCAAAAAAGCTAGAAAAGAGAACTTGAAATATTTCCAATGCATAGAAATGACAAATACTAGAGGCGATGGATACCCTAAATACCTTGACTTGATAATTACACATTCTATGCATGTAACAAAACATTACATGTACCCCATAATATGTAAAAATACTATGTATTACTAAAAAACATAAAAAGCAAGGTTTTTTTTTAAATAAAGAATTAATAAGCTGTACTTCATTACAATTAAACATTTCTGGTCTGCAAAACATGCTGTCAAGAGGCTGAGGCCACAGACTGGAGAAAATGCTTACAAAAGACATATCTGGTTAAAGTATTGTTAACCAAAATATACAAAGAACTCTTAAAATCAACAATAAGAAAACAAACACCACAATTTAAAAACAGGCCAGCTATCTTAACAGATATACCTTAACAGGCCGGGCGCGGTGGCTCAAGCCTGTAATCCCAGCACTTTGGGAGGCCGAGACGGGCGGATCACGAGGTCAGGAGATCAAGACCATCCTGGGTAACACGGTGAAACCCCATCTCTACTAAAAAGTACAAAAAACTAGCCGGGCGAGGTGGCGGGCGCCTGTAGTCCCAGCTACTCCGGAGGCTGAGGCAGGAGAATGGCGTAAACCCGGGAGGAGGAGCTTGCGGTGAGCAGAGATCCGGCCACTGCACTCCAGCCTGGGTGACAGAGCCAGACTCCGTCTCAAAAAAAAAAAAAAAAACAGATATACCTTAACAGATATATCCTCACTTAAGAAGATAAACAGATGGCATATGAACATATGAAAAGACATTCCACATCATATATCATTAGGTAAATGCTAATTATAAAAACAATGAGATACCAATACACAACTATTAGGATGGCCAAAATCCAAACACTTACAGTGCCAAATACTGGTGAGGATATGAGGCAACAGGAAGTGTCATTCATTGCTGGTGGAATACAAAATTGTAGAGCTAATTTGGAGGGCAATTTAGCAGTTTCTTACAAAACTAAATGTACTTAGCATACAATTCAGTAATTGCTCTCCTTGGTATTTACCCAGATAAATTGAAAACACATCCACACCAAAACCTGCACGTTGATGTGTCTAGCAGCTTTATGCATAATTGTCAAACATGGAGACATCAAAGATGTCCTTCAGTAGGTGAATGGATAAATATACTGCGGTACATCCAGACAATGGAATATTATGCAGCACACAAAAGAAATGAGCAACCAAGCCATGAAAACACATGGAAGAAATTTTGATGCATATTAGTAAGTGAAATAAACCAGTCTAAAAAGGCTACATACTGTTTTATTCCAACTATATTTGATGTAACAGCAAAACTATGGAAAGGGTAAAAGGATCAGCGGTTGCCAAGGTTAGTGGGGAGGGAGGAATGAATAGGCTGAGCACAGAGGATTTTTGGGCTAGTGAAAATACTCTGTATTATAATATAATGATAGATACATGACATTATATATTTTTCCAAATCCATAGAACATACAACACCAAGAGCGAACCCTAATGTGAACAGTGGAGTTTGGGTGATAATGATGTGTCAATGTAGGTTCATCAATTTTAGCACATGGAACCACTGTTGTGGGGAATGTTGGCAATGGGTGAGACTATGCATGGTTGGGGGCAGGAAATACATGGGATAGCTTTGTTCCTTCCTCCCATTTTTTTTTGTGAACCTTAAACTGCTCTTTAAAAACTAGTCTACACAAATTTTCCTCTCTCCTGGAATATTCTCATCAGCATGAAAACATGCTGTACTATTCCCTATCTTGAAAAACAAAATTCTCCCTGTACCTATATCATTCCAGAGCTAATGCCCCAATTCTCTGACATGTTTTGCTGTAGAACCCCTCAAAATAGTTGTCAATTGTTACCAGACACTGTCTCCTCTTTTTCCCTTCAAACCACTGCAGTCTTTTATCCTACAATCCAATGAAGTTGGATTCATTGGATTCATTTTATCCTACAATCCAGTGAAGTTGAATGCTCCACTGAAACTGCTTTCCTCAAGACTTCCAATGATCTCCATGTTGCCAAATCCAATACTCAATTCTCAATCCTCTTGTGGACCTATCATGGTAGTGAGCACATAATTTATCATCCAAATCAGGGCACTTCTAAGAGTAAAAAAGAGTCTTATTAACAATTATTCCTGTAAAACAGGCATAAACCAGGACTGTCCTGGGAAACTAAAGGATATTTGGTCATTTGCCTACCAGTAGTGTTAGACAGGGTTGATCACTCCCTCCTCTGTGAAACATCTTCTTGACTTGGCTTCCAACATACTATATGTTCCTGGTTTTTCTCCTACCTTACTGGCTACTCCTTGACTGCACCTTATTAACTTTTGCTTTTGATGATTTATTATAATCTCCTGTATCTCAACTTTGAAATGCCGCAAAGCCTAATCTTTTTTTAACTTTTAGGTTCGGGGGCACATGTGAAGATTTGTTATGTTACATAGGTAAACTCATGTCAGGGGAGTTTGTTGTACAGATTATTTCATCACCCAGGTATTAAGCCCAGTACCTATTACTTTTCCTGATCCTCTCTTTCCTCCCACCCTCAATTCTCAAGTAGACCCCAGTGTCTGTTGTTTCCTTCTTTGTGTTCATAAGTTCTTATCATTTAGCTCCCATTTATAAGTGAGAACATGCAGTATTTGGTTTTCTGTCCTTGTATAAGTATGCTAAGGATGATAGCCTCCAGTTCCATCCATGTTCCTACAAAAGACATGATCTAATTCTTTTAGTGGCCGCATAGTTTTCCATTGTGTATATGTACCACATTTTCTTTATCTGGTCTCTCATTGATGGGCATTTAGGTTGATTCCATGTCTTTGCCACTGTGAATAGTGCTGCAATGAACATTCGCGTTCATGTGACTTCAGAGTAGAATGATTTATACTCCTCTGGGTATATACCCAGTGATGGGATTGCTGGGTCAAATGGTAGTTCCGCTTTTTTTTTTGAGGAATTGCCATACTGCTTTCCACAGTGGTTCCACAAACAGTGTATAAATGTTCCTTTTCTTCCACAATCTTGCCAGCATGTTATTTTTTGACTTTTTAATAAGAGCCATTCTGACTGGCGTGAGATGGTATCTCATTGTGGTTTTGATTTGCATTTCTCTAATAATCAGTGATACTAATCCTTTTTTCATATGCTTGTTGGTTGCATGTATGTCTTCTTTTAAAAACTGTCTGTTCAAGTCTTTTGCCCAATTTTGAATAGGGTTGTTTTCCTCTTGTAAATTTGTTTAAGTTCCTCATAGATACTAGATATTGGACCTTTGTCAGATGAATGCTTTGCAAATATTTTCTCCCATTCTATAGTTTGTCTGTTTACTCCATTGACAGTTACTTTCTCTGTGCAGAAGCTCTTAAGTTTAATTAAATTCCACTTGTCAATTTTTGCTTTTGCTGCAATTGCTTTTGACCTCTTCATCATGAAATCTTTGCCTGTTCCTATGTCCAGATTGGTATTACCTAGGTTGTCTTCCAGGGTTTTTATAGTTTTGGGTTTTACATTTAAGTCTTCTATCCATCTTGAGTTGATTTTTGTATATGATGTAAGTAAGGGGTCCAGCTTAAATTTTCTGCATATGGCTAGCCAGTTATCCCACCACCACTTATTGACTAGGGAGTCTTTTCCCCATTGCTTGTTTTTGTCAGGTTTGTCGAAAATCAGATGGCCATAGGTGTACAGTCTTATTTCTGGGCTCTCTACTTTGTTCCATTGCTCTATGTGTCTGTTCTTGTACCAGTACCGTGCTGTTTTGGTTACTGTAGCCTGTATAGTTTGAAGTCAGGTAGTGTGATGCCTCCAGCTTTATTCGTCTTGCTTAGGATTGCCTTTGCTATTCGGACTCTTCTTTGGTTTCATATGAATTTTAAAATAGTTCTTTTCTAGTTCTGTAAAACATGCCATTGGTAGTTTCATAGGAATAACACTGAATCTGTAAATTGCCTTGGGCAAAATAGCCATTTTAATGATATTGACTCTTCCTATCCATGAGCATGGAATGTTTTTCCATTTGTTTGTGTCATCTCTGATTTCTTTGAGCAGTGTTCTCATTGTAGAGATCTTTCACTTCTCTGGTTAGCTATATTCTTACATATTTTGTTCTTTTTGTGGCAATTCTAAATGAGATTGCCTTCCTGATTTGGCTCTCAGTTTGGCTGTTGTTGTTGTATAGGAATGCTAGTGATTTTTGTACATTGATTTTGTATCCTGAAATTTGCTGAAGTTGTTTATTAGCTAAAGAAAATTTGGGGCCAAGACTATGGGGTTTTCTAGATATAGAATCATGTCGTCTGCAAAAAGAGATAGTTTGACTTTCTCTCTTCCTATTTTGGATGCCCTTTATTTCTGTCTCTTGCCTGATCGCTCTGGATAGGACTTCTAATACTATGTTGAATTGGAGTGGTGAGAGAGGGCATCCTTGCCAAAGCTCAATCTTTGGACTTCCTCTCTTACTACTCACACTATCTACATCTTTTAGTCATCTCATCCAGCCTCTTGGCTTTATGTACCACCTATACCTTAATGTTTTTCAAATTTCTACCTCCAGTCTGGACCTATCTCCAAAGTCCCAAACTTATATCTCCAACTGCTTACTTTCCATCTCTACATGGATGTCTAAAAGGCATCTGAAATGCAGTAAGTGATATCTTTATTCACTGAGCTGCTCAGCATCAGAATCAATTCCTCTTTTTCTCTTATTCTATATTTGATTCATCTACAACATCCACTGAATCTACCCACTAAATATATTTCAAAGATGGACACTTACTACCATTTCCACAGCTGAGATCTTATTCCAAATCATTATCACCTGTTACCTGGACCACTGCAATTGTTTTATAGGTACTAGTTATCCTTCTTGCCTCAATTCTTGTTTCTCTAGAGTCCATTCTCTACACAGTAGGCAGGATTACTATTTAAAAATATAAGTCATGGCCAGGCATGGTGGCTCACACCTGTAATCCTAGAACTTTGAGAAGCTGAGGCAGTTGGATCATTTGAAGCTAGCAGTTTGAGATCAACCTGGGAGACACAGTGAGACCTCGTCTCTATTAAAAACACAAACATTAGCTGTGTGTGGTAGTGCATGCCTGTAGTCCCAGTTACTTGGGAGGCTGAGGCACGAGAATTGCCTGAACCTGGGAGGCAGAGGTTGCACTTAGCCGTGACCATGCCACTGTGCTCCAGCCTGGGTGACAGAGCAAGACTATCTCTCTCTATCTCTATATCTATCTCTCTATCTATATATATATATACACACACACACATACACATATACTGTCTGATATATGTGTGTGTGTATATATATCTCACAGCTCTCCAGCTCCCCTTGTCAAAACCTTCTAGTGGCTTTCTGTAAGACTTAGAATCCAAACTTCTTTCCATGGCCTACAATATGTTACATGATCTGGCCCCCTGGCTACCATTTTAAAATCGTCTCTGATCATTCTCCCCTTGCTTCCTCCATTTTAGCCACACTAGCCTTCTTGCTGCTTTTTGAGCAAGTCAAACACATTCCTACCTAAGGACCACTGCATTTGTTGTTCCCAAAGCCTAGAATATTTATCTGTTAGATAACCTCATGACTTGCTCCGTCACTTCATTCAGGTATTTGCTCAGAATGAACTTCTCTGACTATCCCATCTAAAATAGTATCCCTCCTTCCAACACCCTCATACCCTGTTTTATTTTTCTCTGTAGCATTCACAACTACTTAAAATTACATATTTATATATTTAATTTCTTATTATCTGTTTCCCTCATCCCTAAATGTAAGCTCCATGAGGATGATGTTTTGTTTTATTCTATGTTGTATTCCCAGAAACTAGAAACAGTGCTTGGGACAAAACAGATTGTTCAATTTGTTGAAAACATAAAGACCCCTGGAACACACAGTTTTTTGTTGGTTATATAAATCATATCAGTTTACACTATACTTTAAAATCTGGGAAAAGACATTATGCTTTTATAAGCATCTATCACTGACCAATCAAACAAAGAAGCACCCCCATAAAAATACTTAGAAAAATTATTTTGTTGGAGACAATATTTTTGGCTGGAAAGTGTCTCACCCAGTAGGTTTTTTAAAGTTTTAATTCAAATTGGTTTACAGCTACCTTCCCACTCTTCCCTAAATTACTGACTATAATTTAATTAAAATAGGAATGAGGGGAGAAAGAGAGAGGTGGAGATTTTTGTTTGTAGTAAGTTCAGTTCATTCTAGGTTTACTTTGAATGCACATTTCAAATTTAATTTTGGTTTTGTTTTTATTTTTGTAATTCACAAAAATTGTATACATTTATCATATACAACATGTTGTTTTGAAATACGTATGCATGATGGAACAAATTTAGCTAATTAACATAGCCATCACCTTACATACCATTTTTGGTGAGAAGATTCGAAATGTACTCTCAACAATTTTGAAATATGCAATTCATAATTAACTATAATTGTAATACTGTGCAATAGATGTCAAAAACTTACTCCTCCTGTCAGTCCGAAACTTTGTACCCTTTGACCAACACATCCCCATTCCTGTTCTCACTCCCATCCTCTGGTAACCATCATTCTACTTTCTACTGCTATGAGTTCAACTTTTTCAGATTCTATATATAAGTAAGATCATGGAGTATTTGTCTTTCTGTGCCTGGCTATTTTCACCAAACATAATGTCTTCCAAGTTAATCCATATTGTCACAAGTGACAGAATTTCCTTCTTTTAAAGGCTAAGTGGTATTCCATTGTGTATATATACCATAATTTCATTATCCATTCATCTACTGATGGACACTTAGGATGATTCCACATTGTGGCTATTGAGGAAAATACTGCAATGAATACAGAGTACAGATATATATACAGTACATATTGATTTCAGTTGTTCTGTACATATACCAACAAGTGGAATTGCTGGATCACATGGTAGTTCTAAGTTTTTTTTTAGGAATCTCCATACAGTTTTCCAATGACGGCTGTACTAGTTTATATTTCTAGAGTGTACAACAGTTCTCTTTTCTCCACATTTTCATTGACACTTGTTATCTTTCATCTTTTCATTAATAGCCATTCTAACAGTTTTGAGTGATATTGCACTGTGATTTTAACTTGCATTTCCCTGATGATTAGTGATGTAGAGCATTTTTTCAGATATCTGTTGGTCATTTGTATGTCTTCTTTTGAGAAATGTCTATTCAGGTCCTTTGCCATTTTAAAAATCAGGTTATTGTTTTCTTGCTATTGAGTTGAGCTCCTTATGTATTTTTGCTATTAACCCCTTATCAAATACATGGTTTGCAAATATTCTCTCCCATTCTGTAGACTGTCTCTTCACTCTGTTAATTGTTTCCTTAGCTGTGCAGAAGCTTTTTAGTTTGAAGTAATCCCACTTGTTTATTTTTGCTTTTGTTCCCTGTGCTTTTGGGTTCATAACCAAAAAATAAATGCCCAGACCTACATCATGGAGTTTTCCTCTTATTTTTCGTTCTAGTAGTTTTACAGTGTCAGGTCTAATGTTTAAGTCTTCAATCCATTTTGAGTTGATTTTTATATATGTTGTAAGATAAGGGTCTAATTTCATTCTTCTACATGTGGATATCCAGTTTTTCCAACACTATTTATTGAAAAGATTGTTCTTCCCTCATTGTGTATTCTTGGAACCTTTGTCAAAAATCAACAAAGTATAAATGTGTAAATTTATTTCTGGGTACTCTCTATATTTAATTTTCTATTTTGCCATCTAAAGCAGGTAGTAAGCTAATATACACACTGCCACACTGGAAGTGAACATAATACTGGAAAAGTGCTCTAGCTTTGATAGGATTTATAAAGTGTGAAAGTCTAAAGAAACTTCTATGAAACGCTATACCTTTACCATAAACATAAGGCTTCCCTTTTTTTCAATCTGATGTAAAATGCTAAACAAATACATAAACGTTTGAGGATGTTTTAATTTGTTAGTGCTGCCACAACAAAATACCACGGGCTGGGTGACTTAAATGACATAAATTTATTTTCCCATAGTTTTGGAGACTGGAAATCCAAGATCAAGATTTTGGCAGGTTTAATTTGTCCTGAGGCCTCCTTTCCCTGGTTTACAAATGACCACCATCTTGCTGTGTCCTCACATGCTGTTTCCTCTGTGCATGTGCACCTCCGGTATTTCTCTATGTGTCCAAATTTCCAGTTCTTATAAAGACACCAATCAGATTGAATTAGAACCCACCCTAATGGTGTCATTTTAACTTAATTGCCCCTTTAAAGGCCCTATCTCCAAACATAGTCACATTCGGAAGTACTTGAGATTAGTGCTTAAACATGAGAATTTTGGGGTGGACAGGATTCAGCCCATAACAGAAGACTAACATGGTAAAGAGAGTATTCAAACGAACTCCTATCACATTTACAGGAACTCTACCACAAGACAGGTTACCAAGTTACTTTTTAATTCACTTGTTAGGTAAAATTTACAGAACTGTCCAATTTCACAACTCCCTTTTGGTAAGGAAATCTGGAGTGTTTGACACTCACCAATTTTCCCCTTATTATGATATACCCATGTGAATTCATAGATGGTAAAATGCCAATAACTAGAAGCAAGCGTGTTAAAGATATCTATATAATGCCCAAAACTCAACGAATAGCCTATTTTACCACATTTATTTACCTATCTATAACTTGCTTGATTCTGTGACCACTGCCTTTACTGTAAGTTGTATAATAGACTAAATAATGTATCCCTCTCCCCAATATTCCATTTTCTAATCCATGGAACATGCCAATATGTTACCTTACATGGCAAAAAGGGACTAGGCTCATATAATTAAGTTAAGGATCTTGAGATGGGAAGGCTATCTTCGATTATGCAGTTAGTCCTAATATAAGCAGAGTCGTTAAAAGAGGGAAGCAAGAAGGTCAAAGACAAAAAGAGATGGGACAATAAAATTAAAGGCTGAAATGATGTGAGAAAGAGATTATAAGTCAAGGAACACAGGCAGAAGCTGAAAAAAGGCAAGAAAACGAATTCTCCTCTCACAGCCTCCAGAAGGAACCAGCCCTGCCAACACCTTCACTTTAGCCCAGCAAGACTAAATTTGAACTTCTGGCATCTAGAATGGTAACATAATAAATATATGTTGTTTTAAGCAATCAAATTTATGGTACTTTGTTACAACAACAGGAAAATAGGAAAAGCAGTCTGATTTTTAGGAGTAGGAAGGTATACTAGAACTCTTCTTTAGGGAATTACTTGGGAAATTGCTGGATATATTGATACTGAGCATATCACAAATTCAGTCCATACTCACTCAGCCCTAAACTCGCTGCTGTGTGTCCCAAATCCTAAGGCTATAAGACAACAGCTGGCAAGATCCTGATGAAGAACAAGGAGATTACTTCAAATTTAGAGAACAGTACCAAGGCCAATTTTCAAGGCTTAGATACCTTAAGCTTGTTTATTGCTCAGAAAGGAAGGGTGAACTCATAAGTATTATTTTGTGATAAAACTGGCATACAGAAACAAAATGGGTAGAAAAAAAACTTAACAAGCTTTCTACAAATATACTGACTGCTTAAATATGTTCCCTAATGTCTACTGAGTCCTTTGGAAAGTAGCAATAGCCCCCTCTTTTCCTGTCTCCTTCCTAGACCCTTTATTCTAGGAAAATGCTATTTGTAATTTTTAAGTAGGTATGGGAAAATAAATATATTATTATCAGTGTTTTGTAAGAGATGTTATAACTGCTAGTATTCTTTGTACAGCAAACTATAATAGCATTTCCCAAACATCTAATTAACAGAATTTCTCCCCGCGAGGATTAATAAAGATGAATTATTTCCAACTAACATATACGGTGGTTGCGAATCACTGATACACAGAGTCTATGAAAGCAGTAAAATTTTAAGTCTCTACCTTGTGTTTATCACCAGAATTTCAGCTTCTGCAAAATATGGATAGCCTATTTTACCACATTTATTTACCCATATATAACTTGCTTGATTCTATGACCACTGCCTTTACGGTAAGTAGTACAGTAAACTAAATAATGTATCAGCCCCCACAACATGTCAATTTTCTAATCCCTGGAATCTGTCAATATGTTACCTTACATGGCAAAAGGGGACTTTGCTTATGAAATTATATCATTCACAATGTAACCTGCTAAATTTAAAAAAGCCTCACAATCAAACTGAACAGAGGTTATACAGTTCTTGCTTAAAACTTTAAGGACAAGTGTAATCACTATCAAAATTACAAAGCCCCGTTTTGCAGAAATGGAAAAGCAGATACTAAAATTCACATGGAATTGCAAGGGACTTCAAATAGCCAAAACAATCTTGAAAAAAAAAAAGTTGGAGAACTCACAATTCCCAATTTTAAAGCATACTACAAAGCTACAATAAACAAAACAGGGAGATAAGGACAGATATGTAGATTAACAGAATGGAAGTGACTGGTCAGAAATAAACACATCTATGGACAACTGAAGTTCAACAATGGTGCCAAGATCATAAAATGTGAAAGAATATCCTCAAAAAATATGGCTGGAACAACTAGAAAGCTACATGCCAAAGAATGAACTTGGTCTCCTACCTCATGCCATATATAAAAATTAACTCCAAATATATGAAAGGCATAAATATAAGAGCTAAAATTATATTGGGCAGTGCTTCTGTTGTACCTTTCATTGATAAGGAATACAAAGAAAGAAAACTGTTCTCAAACTTGTTTTTTCTAAGGATGACATTATGACTCCTACATGGCACTACAGTTAAGGAACTTATAAGCAAGATTACCTCTAACAAGACATGTTCAGTAGCATAAATGAAAACTCAAAAAATCAATAAAACAGAGACTTCTGATTTCCAGTCTGAAATGTAAAGTGATTGAAGTCATTACTCTCATTGTTAGTGTAAGAAAAAAGCTGAACAAACTGAAAATTAACAGCTCTTCTTAGATCCACCAGAGAACTGATGTCACAGGACAAGCCACTGCCCCCAAAATTGAGAAAAAATGTGGTTCCTGAAAACCACAGCTTACTGAGATCAGAATCTCAGGAGCAGAAGCCCACTGCTAGACCCAGTAGTAGAAGGCTCAATGTGGACTAGCTTTACAGTTAAAACCTCTGGGGGTTCCTCTCAGAGAGGCTCCGAAATCCTTGTGAGTTTTGTCTCCAGGAGCCCTGACAGGTTCTCAATATAAAGACTGGTAAAAAATGATAATAAAAATTAAAATAAATAAAATCCCCTCATGTTTCTAGTAAGAAGACAGGGTTTGGCAGTGGGGGCGGGGGTGAGGGGGGAGTAACCATTTGAAATATGCCCAGAGTATTCTGTTCTCCTTAACAATTCCTGCTTCCCTAAAGGGAAACTATTTTACCAGAACCCAACTGAATTGGGTTTTATCAATGCCTATCCGACTGTAAAGAAGGGAAATACCCAGCTCCAGTACCCATTAGCCTGATGCAGGGTAAGGAAAATAACCAATTCATCCCCCTCTAGGATTCCTGAAACACTTAGTGGGAAGAAAAAACTGAGAAAAACTTGTGAAGGTCACAGCACAGGGTCACTAAAAGACTAAGACTTAATCACAAGATAATAGAATATATCCCCCTTGTACCCACTGCTTACCACTACATCAGTCAGGCTAATGTCTAATAACAGGGAATTACAGCTGGAACAACTGTTAAGTATCAGACCCTATATAAAAAGTAATCTCCTGGGAACCCAAAGACAAAAGAATAGGAAAAAGCAGGGATAGCAGAATAAATTTGAGTTTGACATCTATAGCTACAACAAATATTGAATATAGCCTGATTCTTAGATGATAAACATAAAGCCTCACACTTAAGGCCTATTTTTCTGAGTTCTGCTGCCTAATATATCATGTCTAGCTTTGAACAAAAAATTAGAAGGCATGTTAAATCGCAAAATACAGTCTCAAGAGTCAAAGTAAGCATCAGAACCTGACAGATATGGCAGAAATTTTTGGAACTATCAGACTAGTATGATAAGGGCTCTAGTGGAAAAAAAAAAAGGACAACATTTAAGAACAAATAAGTAATATGAACAGAGAGGTCTGAAAACCCTATGAAGAATGAGGGGGAAGGACAAGATGGTTGACTAGAAGTAGCTAGTGTATGCCACACTCACAAAGAGAAGAAACAGTAGCAATTAAACACTACATCTTCAACTGAAACATGCAGGTGAAAATATGTTCACCTGCATGTTTCAGTTGAAGATGTAGTGTTTAAGGAAACAACCCACAAAGAATAGAGAGGAGTAAGACAGGACCTCTATCCATCTGGGAGGTTCCCCCTCCATGGGAAATGGTGAGTGAGTGAGAAACCTTAGGAATCTACACTTCTTCCATGGATCATTGGACCTCTAGGATCAGGAGACCCCCCTGTGAGCCCACTCCACCAGGGCCTCTGGACTGACAGACAAGAGTTATGAGGGGACTGGGCAGAGCCACACTCACATACATGCAGAGTCCCAGGAGCCTTGAATCCCCAGGCATCCTGGTATTAGTAGCTGCAGCTCTGGTAAAGGGGGAGGTAAGCCAGGCACGGTGGCTCACGCCTGTAATCCCAGCACTTTGGGAGGCTGAGGCGGGTGGATCACGAGGTCAGGAGATCAAGACCATCCTGGCTAACACGGTGAAACCCTGTCTCTACTAAAAATACAAAAAATTAGCCCGGCGTGGTGGCGGGCGCCTGTAGTCCCAGCTACTTGGGAGGCTGAGGCAGAAGAATGGCATGAACTCGGGAGGTGGAGCTTGCAGTGAGCCGAGACTGCACCACTGCACTCCAGCCTGGGGGACAGAGCTAGACTCTGTCTCAAAAAAAAAAAAAAGTGGGGGGAGGTAAGGCTCTCTTATACACCTCGAAGAAAGGTGCTGAATCCAGGGCACTGAACAATGAACGTCTGCAAGCCTCACAGGCTAAGACACACTGGTCTGGGACTTTAGTCACCCCCTACTAGGGCTCTTGGGCCTGTAACAGCTCCTCACCTCCCAGGGATAGAGCTGCCAGAGGGAAGGGTGGGCTGCCATCTTTGCAATCTCGCAGCCTTCAGGCTCTGGAGAGTCCCAGGCAACTAGGGTGTGGCACAGACTCCCAGCACAGTGTGGCCGCCCTACAAAAAGCAGCCATACTGTTTTCTATGTGGGTCTCCAATCACGTTTCTTCCCACTAGGCAGGACCTCCCAACCTGGGACTCCAGCCACCCCCTCGCTGGGGTTCTCACGCTGGTGGCAGCTCTGCAGATCCCTGGGACAGAGCTCAAAGAAGGAGGAGCAAGCCAACATGTTTGCTCTCTTGCAGCCCTTGCCTTTGCTACCTTCAAGCTCTCACGAGTCCACAGTAACTAGGGACTGGTGCAGACCCTCAGCACAGTGCAGCTACCCCATGGAAAAGTGGTTACATTGTTCCCCATGCAGGTATCTGTCGTCACTTCTCACTGGGCAAGGCCTCCCGACCTGGGACTCCAGCAGAACTACCCTGCACCGACCTGAACACTTCAATTACAGATGGCTCAGCATTTCTCCAAGTAGGAAATTCCAGAGTCAATTCAAAACGCTTCCACCACTGCAGCTGCAGCGGTACTGCCCTAACTATCCTTAGACTGGGGAAGGAACAAAGGGCCTAGTTGTTGTGTTGGCACCTCCAGCACACTGCAGCCACCATATGGAAGGGAGTCCAGTTCCTCTTCCTTGGGCGTCTTCATCCCCCTCTCTTCACCAGGCAGGGCCCCAGGCTCACAACTCCAGAACAGCTGCCCTACTCACTGCTGATCATACCCACTGGTAGTGGCTCTGAGTTTTCCTTGGAAGAGGTTCCTGGAGGCAACCAACAGCCCCTCTGCCACTGCCACAGTAGCAGTTCTGCCCATGCTACCCTTAGTCGGGGAAAGAAACAAAGAACTCGAGGGCTTCACGCAAGCTTACAGCACACCACAGTCACCACACGGACAGGAGCCCAGTCTCTCCTCCCTGTGAGCCCGCAATACCCTGCTCCCCTGCAAGTAGAGCCCCTACCTCAGGACAGCAGTGCAGCTTATCTAGCCCCTCCCTGGCTGAACACTCCCAGTGGCAGCAGTTCTGTGTTTCTTGGAGGTAGAACTCCTAGGGGCAACCAAAAGCCCCTCTGCCACTGCCTCTGCAGTGGAACTGCTCTTACTGCCCTCAAACTGGGGAAGGAGTAAAGACCCTGAGTGCTTTATCCACACCTCCAGCAAGCTGCAGTTGCTTTAAAGAGAGGAGGCCAGTCTGTCTCCCACAGGTCCCACCCACCCCTCTTGCTCATCATCAGGCAGGGCCCCTCCAGGTTGGGCCCACGTAAGTACAGCCTTCCCATCCCGGGCCAATCACATTGATTGATCACGGCTCTACATGTCTCTGGGGTAGCACCCCAGGAGACAAGTGAAAGACCCTAGGCTACAACCACAGCTAAGGTCCCTCCTTCTGCCGTCTCCAAAGTGGGGAGGGAACATGAAGCCTGAGATCACCCCAGAGGCACAGTGTACAGCTTGGGAGTGCTAAGTTGAGATCTGCAGCCAGCACTCAAGTGGGAGAGGAGCCAATATTTTCAGAGCATTGAGAGGGACACAGCTGCAACCATAGAGAAATACATAGGAGCCACATGACTAAGCAAGAGCCTACCTACTGACCATTATGCATAAGTGCCACATACTAGATCATACCCCAAAACTTCAACACCAAAAATACTTTGCGAACATACTCCCCTGCGAAACCAAAGACAAGAATTCAGTTACAAATAAAGTCCTTGCATAAAGCCACAGCCCTCTGAAAACATCCAGAAAAGAAGTCTACTGACTGTACTCAATTTACACCACAGTTAAAGGAACACCCACACCCACAGATGAGAAAAAAAACAGTGCAAGAACTCTGGTAACTCAAAAGGCCAAAGTGTCTTCTTTCCTCCAAATGACTGCCCACACTAGTTCTCCAGCAAGGGTTCTTAACTGAGAGAGAGCTGAAAAAACAGAAATAGAATTCAGAATATGAATAGGAATGAAGAACATCAAGATTTAGGATAACACTGAAACCCAATCCAAGGAAGCAAAGCATCACAAGAAAGGATATACAAGTGCTTATAGACAAAATAGTCAGTATAAAAAAGAACCAAACTGACCTGATAAGAGCTGAGAAACACACTACAAGAATTTCATAATGCAGTCAAATCACAAGTATTAACAGCAGAAGAGAACAAGGTGAGGAAAGAATCTCAGAGCTTGAAGACTGGCTCCCCGAAATAAGACAATCAAACAAAAATAAAGACAAAAGAATTGAAAGGAAAACATAAAATCTACAAGAAATACAAGATTATGTAAAGAGACCAAATCTAGAGAGATCACTGACATCCCTGAAAGAGATGGGGAAAAAGCAAGCAACCTAGAAAACATATTTCAGCATATCATCCATGAAAACTTCCCCAAACTCGCTAAAGAGACCAGTATTCAAATTCAGGAAATGCAGAGAACCCTTGCAAGATTCTACACAAGAAGATCATCCCCAAGACAGATAATCATCAGATTCTCCAAGATTGAAATGAAATAAAAAAATGTTAAAGGCAGCTAGTGAGAAAGAGCAGGTCACCTAAAAAGGGAACCACATCAGGCTAAGAGTGAACCTCTTAACAGAAACCCTTCATACCAGAAGAGATTGAGAACTATATTCAACATTCTCAAAGAAAAGAAATTCCAACCCAGAATTTTATATCTGGCCAAACTAAGCTTACTAGGTGAAGGAGAAATAAGATCCTTTTCAGACAAGTAAGGGCTGAGAGAATTCATTACCACCAGACCTGCCTTACAAGAGCTCCTGAAAAAAGCACTAACTATGAAAAGGAAAGGCTGTTACCAGCCACTGCAAAAATACTTTTAAGTACACAGACCAGTGACACTATAAAGCAATCACACAAACAAGTCTGCATAATAACCAGCTAACATCATGATGACAGGATCAAATCCACACATATCAATATTAAACTTGAATGTAAACAGGTTAAATGCCCTCAATTAAAAGGCACAGAGTGGCAAGTTGGATAAAGAAGCAAGACCCAATGGTATGCTGACTTCAAAAGACCCACCTCACATGTAATGACACGCATAAGCTCAAAACAAAGGAATGGAGAAAAATCTACCAAGCAAATGGAGAACAGAAAAAAGCAGGAGTTACAATCCTAATTTCAGACAAAACAAACATTAAATCAACAAAAATAAAAAAGACAAAGTCTTTTTTGGAACCCATAATGGTAAAGGGTTCAATTCAACATGAAGACCTAACTATCCTAAATATATGCAACACAGGAGCACCCAGATGCACTAAAACAGTTCTTAGAGACCTACAAAGAGACTTAGATTCCCACACAATAATAGTGGGAGACTTCAACACCCTACTGACAGTATCATATCATCAAGGCAGACAATTAACAAAGGTATTCAGGACCTGCACTTAGCACTTGACCAAATGGACCTAATAGACATCTGCAGAACTCTCCATCCAAAAACAGCAGAATATACATTATTCTTATTGCCACATGCCAAATGCTTTCAATTTGACCACACAATTGAACATAAAACAATCCTTAGCAAATTGAAAAAACCTGAAATCATATCAACCATACTTACAGACCACAGCAAAATTAAAATAGTCTTCAATACAAAGAAAATTGCTCAAAACCATTCATTTACGTGGATATTAAACCACCTGCTTCTGAATGACTTTTGGGTAAATAATGACTTCTGGGTAAAGAAGTTCCTTGAAACTAATGAGAACAATGATACAACACACCAGAACTTTGAGACACAGCTAAGGCAGTGTTAAGAGGGAAATTTATAGCACAAAATGCCCACATCAAAAACTTAGGAAAATCTCAAGTTAACAACCTAAGATCATAACTAGAAGAAATAGAGAAGCAAGAGCAAACCAACCACAAAACTAGCAGAAGATAAGGAATAGCCAAAATGAGAGGTGAACTGAAGCAGACTGAGACATGAAGAATCATAAAAAATAACCAATGAATCCGGGAGTTGCTTCTTTCAAAAAATCAGTAAGACAGATAGACTGCTAGCTAGACTCATAAAGAAGAAAAGAGAGATGATTCAAACAATTAGAAATGACAAAGGAGATGTTACCGCTAACCCCAAAGAAATACAAATAACCATCAGAGACTATCATGAACACCTCTACGCACAAAAAACTAGAAAATCCAGAGGAAATGGGTAAAGTCTTGAACACATACATTTTTGCAGGACTGAACCAGGAAGAAACTGAATCCCTGAACAGACCAATGATGAGCTCTGAAACTGAATCAGTAATAAACAGCCTACCAACCAACAAAAGCCTGGGACCAGACTGATTCACAGCCAAATTCTATCAGATGTACAAAGAGCTGGTACCATTCCTACTGAAACTATTCCAAAACAACTGAGAAGGAGAGATTCCTTCCCAACTCATTCTATGAGACCAGCATCATCCTGATACAAAAAAGTGGCAGAGACACAACAAAAAAGAGAAAACTTCAGGTCAATATCCCCGATGAACACAGCTGCAAAAATCCTCAACAAAATACTAGCAAACATCAGCA
This sequence comes from Chlorocebus sabaeus, assembly GCF_047675955.1. NCBI lineage: Eukaryota > Metazoa > Chordata > Mammalia > Primates > Cercopithecidae > Chlorocebus > Chlorocebus sabaeus. The sequence continues at coordinate 50,810,224 of NC_132933.1, forward strand.
CATAAAAAACCTAATCCATCATAATCCAGTAGGCTTTATTCCTGGGATGCAAGGTTGGTTCAACATATGCTAATCAACAAATGCGATTCATCACATAGACAAAACTAAAGACAAAAACCACATGATTTTATCAATAGATGCAGAAAAGGTTTTTGATAAAATTCAACACCTCTTCATGTTAGAAACCTTCAAATAATAGGCATTGAAGAACCAAACTGCAAAATGATAAAAGCCATCTGTGACAAACCCACAGCCAACATTACAGTGAATGGGCAAAAGCTGAAAGCATTCCCCTTGAAAATCGGCACAAGGTAAGGATGCCCTCTCTCAACACTCTTATTCAATATGGTATTGGAAGTTCTGGCCAAAGCAATCAGACAAGAATAAGAAATAAAAGGCATCCAAATAGGACGAGAGGAAGTCAAACTACCCCTTTTTGCAGACAACATAATTCTGTATCTAGAAAACCTTATCATCTCAGACCAAAAGCTCCTTGAGCTGATAAAACAACTTTAGCAGTTTCAGTATACAAAATCAACATAGGAAAACCAGCAGCATTCCTGTATACCAACAACATCCAAGCTCAGAGCCAAACCAGGAATGTAATTCCACTCACAATGACCACAAAAAGAATAAAATACCTGGGAATACACCTAACCAGAGAGGTGAAAGATCTCTACAATGAGAATTACAAAACACTACTCAAAGAAATCAGAGATGCCACAAACAAATGGTAAAAAACTCCATGCTCATAGATAGAATCAATATTGTTAAAATGGCCATAAGGCCCAAAGAAATTTACAGATTCAATGCTATTACTATTTAACTACCATTGAGATTCTTCACAGAACTAGACAAAAACTATTTTAAAATTCATATGGAACCAAAAAAGAGCTTGAATAGCAAAGGCAATCCTAAGAAAAAAGAATACGGCTGAAGGCATCAAGTTATCCAACTTCAAACTATACTACAGGGCTACAATAACCAAAACAGCATGGTACTGGTACAAAAACAGAAAGCCCAATGAAATAGAATAGAGAGCCCAGAAATAATGCCACACACCTACAATTATCTGATCTTCAACAAAACTGACAAAAACATGCAATGGGAAAAGGACTTCCTATTCAATAAATAGTGCTAAGATAACTGGCTAGCCATATGCAGAAAGTTGAAACTGGACCCCTCCCTTACATCATATACAAAAATCAACTCAAGGTTGATTGAAGACTTAAATGTAAGACCTAAAACTATAAAAATCCCGGAAGATAACCTAGGCAATACCATTCTGGACACAGAAACGGGCAAAGATTTCATGACAAAGACGCCAAAAGCAATTGCAACAAAAGCAAAAATTGATAAATGAGAACTAAGTTAACTAAAGAGCTTCTGCAAGCAAAAGAAACTATCAGCAGAGTAAACAGACAACCTATAAAATGGGAGAAAATATCAGCAAACTATGCATCTGACAATGGTCTAATATCCAGCATCTATAAGGAACTTAAACAAATTTACAAGCAAAAAACAAACAACCCCATTAAAAAGTGGGTGAAGGACATGAACAGACACTTTTCAAAAGACAACATACATGTGGCCAACAAGCACATGAAAAAATGCTCAACATCATGAATCACTAGAGAAATGCAAATCAAAACCACAATGAGATACCATCTCACACCAGTCAGAATGGCTATTATTTAAAAATCAATATATAACATGCTGGCAAGGCTGCACAGTAAAGGGAACACTTATACACTGCTGGTGGGAGTGTAAATCAGTTCAGCCATTGTGGAAAGCACTGTGGTGATTCCTCAAAAAACTAAAAACAGAATGACCATTTGACCCAACAATCCCATTACTGAGTATACACCCAAAGGAATATAAATTGTTCTACCATAAAGACACATGCACGCATTTATTCGTTGCAGCACTATTCACAATAAGCAAAGACATGGAGTCAATCTAAATGCCCATCAGTGGTATACTGGATAAAGAAAATGTGGTAAATACATACCAGGGAATACTATGCAGCCATAGGAATGAATGAGATTGTGTCCTCTGCAGCAAATTGACAGAGCTACAGACTATTATCCTTAGCAAACTAATGCAGGAACAGAAAATCAAATATCGCATGTTCTAACTTATAAGAGGGAGCTAAATGACAAGAATACATAAACACAAAGCAGGGAACAACAGACATGGGGCCCTACTTGAGGGTTGAGGGTAAGAAGGGGGAGATAATAAAAAAATTACCTACTGGGTTCTATGCTTAGTGCATGGGTGACAAAATTATCTGTACACCAAACCCCTGTGGTGCACGTGTACAGATAATACACCTATACAATAAACCTATATAATAAACCTGTACTTGTACCACTGAACCTAAAAGTTAGACAAAAAACAAAAGAAAATTCTATGAAATACTCAAAAGTAAATGCTAGAAATTTAAAGCACTGTAAATGAAATCAAGAATACCTCTAAAGGATTCTTTCATCAGTGGATTGGACAGTCAAGGGAAGAATTGGTGAGCTTCAAAGTATATCAATAGAAAGTCCTCAAACTGACAAGAACAAAAAGGAAGGAATAAATAAAATAAATAGACAAATAAAAAGGAAAAACACAGAAAAGAATATTCAAGAATTACGGAACAATTACAAAAGTTGTAACACACAGATAATGGTGATACCAGAAGGGGAAGAAAGAAAGAAACAACCACCTGAAGTAATAATGGCTGAAACTTTTGCAAACTGAATGACAGATGCTGTCTTGGTCTGTTTTCTGCTGCTATAACAGACTACCACAGACTGAGTAATTTGTAAAGAAAAGGGATTTATTTGGCTCATGGTTCTGGAGGCTGAGAAGTCCAAGATAAAAAGGCTGAATCTGGTGAAGGTCTTCTTGCTGCATCATAACATTATGGAAGGTCAAGTCAGCATGTGAGACAAAGAAAAAAAGAGGGCCTAACTCCTGCAATAACTAACCCACACCCTCCATAATGGCATTAATCCACTCATGATGGTGAAGACCTCACAACTACCTCTTAAAGGTCCCAATTCCCAACAGTATTACATTTGCAATAAAATTTCAACATGAATTTTGGAGGGAACATTCAAACCATAGCAGATGCCAAACTACAAATCCAAGAAGCTAAGAGAACACTAAGCAGAATTTAACCAAAAAATCTACACATAGACATATCATACTCAAGCTGCAGAAAATGAAAGACAAAGATAAAATCTTCAAAGAAGCCAAAAGAAAAAAAATGCCTTACTTACAGAAGAGCAAGGCTAAGAATTAGGTTGAACTTATCTTCAGAAACCATGCCATCGGGAAGAGAGTGGAGAGAAATATCTAAAATGTTATAGTAAAAAAACACACCAATCTGATACACTATATGCAACAAAATAATCCTTCTAAAGTGTAGAAAAATAAAGATTCTCAGACAAACAAAAATTGAGACCAAATCTGCAGTTTTTTCTTTGGATAATCTGAAATGGCCCACATCAAGGAGACTACACACAAGTCTACGGGCGGTAAACTGCCATGTAAACATCTGGCCACCAAGGTAGCCTGCAAGAGTGCTCCAGCACTAGAAGCATAAATAAGCCCTACAGCTACCAGTTTGGCACAGTGGCCCTGCATAAGATCCGCTGCTACCAGAAGTCAACTGAGCTGCTGATCCGCAAGCTGCCATTCCAGGATCTCGTGCACAAGATCGCACAGAACTTCAAGACCAACCTGCACTTCCAAAGCTCAGCAGCTGCAGGAACTGTGAGAGGCCTACCTCGTGGTGCTCTTTGAGGACATCAATCTGTGTGTCATCCACTCTGAGTGACTATCATGCCCAAGAACATCGAGCTTACATGCCACATTTGTAGAGAGAGAGAGCATAAAGCTTTTTCAGCAATAATTCTACCCAACTCAAAGTCACTTTTAAGAGCCACCCACTTTATCTGAAAATATGATTATGATTAACTTCCATGATTAACTACTTCAATAAGTTCTATGTAAAAAATTTTAACTCTGGTTGTGATAGTCTTTGTATTTAAAGATCATTTGATTTGGGACATTCAAATGAGGATTTAATTTCATAAATGAAACAATAAACCTGCTGGATTTGTTTCCTGGCAGTCTCCTAGAAGTGCTTTAAAAAGAAGGGATAAATGAAATTTACAAATATTTTACAGTTGACCCTTGAACAACACAGGGGTTAGGGGTGCTGACCCCACTGCACAGTCAAAAATCCATACATAATTTTTAACTTCCCAAAAACTTGACTATTAATAGCCTACTGTTGATTAGAAATCTTACTGATAAACAGTTTATTAACACATATTTGTATCTTATATGTATTATATATTATATTCTTACAACAAAGTAAGCTAGAGAAAAGAAAATGCTATTAAGAAAATCACAAGGAAGAGAAAGTATATTTACTATTCTTTAAGTGGAGGTGGACCATCATAAAGTTCTTCATCCTTATCATCTACACATTGAGTAGGCCAAGAAGGAGGAAGAGGGCTGGTCTTGCTGTCTTGGGGTGGCAGAGGCAGAAGAAAATCTGCATATAAGTGGACCTGTGCAGTTCAAACCTGTGTTGTTCAGTGGTCAACCATATTTTTCTTATTTCTTTTTTTTTTTTTTTTTTTTTTTTTGAGACGGAGTCTCGCTCTGTCACCTAGGCTGGAGTGCAGTGGTGCAATCTCAGTTCACTGAAAGCTCTGCCTCCTGGGTTCACGCCATTCTCCTGCCTCAGCCTCCTGAGTAGCTGGGACTACAGGCGCCTGCCACCACGCCCAGCTAATTTTTTGTATTTTTAGTAGAGATGGGGTTTCACTGTGTTAGCCAGGATGGTCTCGATCTCCTGACCTTGTGATCCACCTGCCTCGGCCTCCCAAAGTGCTGGGATTACAGGCGTGAGCCACTGCGCCCGGCCGATTTTTCTTATTTCTAATTGATCTAATAGACAATAATTTGTTCAAAATAACAATAGAAACAATGTATTCAGTGATTACGGCTTATGGATATTTGAAATAATGACAACAACGTTAGAAAGGATGAGAGAGAAGAATTGGTAACACCTTGTCATGAGGTATGTGAACTACCCATGAACCAGTATAGTGTTAAGTGAAACTGGATTTAGAGTAGTTGCTAATGTATATGACAAACCCTAGAGCAATCACTAAGAAAATTGTGAAAAGAAATACAGGCTGAGTATCTCTTCTCCGAAATGCTTGGGGCCAGAAAAGTTTAAGATTCCAGCTTTTGTTTTTTTCTTTCAGATTTTGGAATATCTGCATTATACTTATTGTATTAGTTTGGCATCCCTAATCCAAAAAATTTGAGATCCAAAATCCAATGAGTATTTTCTTTTAAAGTCCCATTGGTGATCAAAAAGTTTGAGTTTGGAGCATTTTAGATTTTGAATTTTCAAAACAGGGATACTCAGCTTGTAAAATAAATGCACTAAGAGAAAAGAATAAATGGAATAATTTTTTTAAATGCTCAATTAAAACCAGAGAAGGCAGAAACAAAGTGGAATACAAAATACAACACTAAGAACATGGCAACAGACATAAAATAGTTGCAAATGTGTTGAACATTTATCCAAATATGTCAATAATCACTTTAAATATGAATTGTCTGAATATTCCTATTAAAAGACAGACTTTAGGGGTGAATGTAAAAAAATCAAGACCCAACTATATGTTGTCAATAACAATCCACTATATAAAGACACAGATAGCTTGAAAGTAAAGGAGACTAAGACATAAGATGCAAACACTAATCAAAAGAATCAAAAGAAAAAAGCAGACTTCAATAATAATGAATGGGTCAAACATCAAAGAAGACATAACAGCTCTTACTATATATGTTCCTAAAGACAGAGTATCAAAATATTGGAGGCAAAATGTGATAGCATAACAAAAAAACCCGGCAAATCCACTATGATAATTTGAGATTTCAACACTATCAGTAACTGAAAGATCCACTAGGCAGAAAAGCAGTAAGGACACAGCTGTACTGAATAGCACCAACAATTAACTGGTTCTAATTGACATCTGTAGAATATTTCATCTAAAACTAGAATTTACATTCTTCTAAAGATCACATGGAACAGACACCAAGATGGACCATACTGTGAGCCACAAAAAATACCTTAACAAATTTAAAAGAGCAGATTAGTCAGTGTATGTTCTTGGACCATAATGGAATTAAACAAGAAAATAATAGAAATGTAGCTGGCAAATCCAAAATATTTGAAGATTAAACAACACATTTCTGAAAAATAAATCAAAGAAGAACTACCAACAGAAAAATTTCAAAGTAGTTTACATCAAAATGAAAATATAACATCAAAATTTGCGGCATGCAAATAAAGCAGTGCTTAACAATAAATTTATATGATTGAATAGATATATCAGAAAAAAGAAGTATCAATAACATTATCTAGTATGTCATCTTTAAAAACCAAAACAAGAAGAGAATATTAAATCCAAATTGAGCAGAACAAAGAAATCATAAAAGAGCAGAACTCAGTGAAATTGAAGGTAATAAGGAGATAATAAGCATTAGGGTAAAAAGATAAGAAAATTTCAGGCTGCGCAAGGTGACTTAGGCCTGTAATCCCAGCATTTTGGGGGGCCGAGGTAGGCAAATGATTTGAGGTCAGGAGTTTGAGACCAGCCTGGCCAACATGGTGGAACACCATCTCTACTAAAAATACAAAAATTAGCCTGGTGTGGTGATGCATGCCCATGCCTGTAGTCCCAGCAACTTGGGCGGCTGAGGCAGGAGAATAGCTTAAACCCAGGAGATGGAGGTTGCAGTGAGCCGAGATTGTGCCACTGCACTCCAGCCTGGGCGGCAGAGCAAGACTCCATCAAAAAAAAAAAAAAAGAAGAAAACTTCAAATCAACAACTATACACCTTAAGGAATCAGAAAGAGAACGACAAACTAGGCCTAGAGCCAGAAGAAAGAAGATAATAAACACTAGAATGGAGATAAATATGGAGGAGAAAACAACAAGGAAAATTAGTAAGATCAAAAGTCAGCACTCGAAAATATTTTTTAATGACAAACCTTTAGCTAGATTGACTTTAAATGATGGAAAACTCAAATTAATAAAACCAGAAATGAAAGCAGAAATAGTATTACCACTTTATAGAAACAAAAAAAGAGTATGAGTACTATGAACAACAGCATGCCAAAACACTGGATAACCTAGATGAAATAGATGCATTCCTAGAAACATACAATTTACCAAAACTGAATAATTAAGTAATAGAAAGTCTGAATAGATCTATAACTAGTGAGGATATCAAATCAGTAATCAAAAAACCTCCCAACAAAGAAAACACTGGACCCGATCATTTCACTAGTAAATTTTGCTAAATATTTAAAGGAGAATTAAGAATTAACAGGAATCTTTTTCAAGCTCTTTAAAAAATAAGGAAAGAGGAGGGGCTACTTCCTATTAGCTTGATACCAAAGTCAAAGGTACTATAAGAAAAAAAAAAAACCATAAACCAATATCTATTATGAATATTTATGCAAAATTCTCAAGAAAATACTAGGAAACCAAATTCAGCAGCATATTTAAAAAATTATACTCCATGGCTGCATTAGTCTGTTCTCACACTGCTATAAAGATACTACCTGAGACTGGGTAATTTATAAAGGAAAGAGGTTTAATTGACTCACAGCTCTGCACGGCTGGGGAGGCCTTAGGAAACTTACAATCATAGTGGTAGAGGAAGCAAGCACATCTCACATGGCTGCAGGTGAGAGGGAGTATGCAGGAAAAACCACCATTTATAAAACCATCAAATCTTGTGAGAATTCACTCACTGTCATGCCAACAGCATGGGGGAAACCGCCCCCATAATCTAATCACTTCCCTCCCTCAACAGGTGGGGATTACAGGTCCCTCCCTCAACACGTGGGGATTACAATTTGAGATGAGATTTGGGTGGGGACACAGAGCCAAACCATATCATTCCATCCCAACCCCTCCCAAATCTCATGACTTTTCACACTTCAAAACACAATCATGTCTTCACAACAGTCCCCCAAAGTCTTAACTCACTTAGGCATTAACTCAGAAGTCCACAGTCCAAAGTCTCATTTGAGACAAGGCAAGGCCCTTTTGTCAACAAGCCTTTAAAATCAAAAGTAAGTTAGTTACTTCCTAGATACAATGGAGGTATAGGCATTGAGTAAATGCTCCTGTTCCAAAGAGGAGAAATTGGCCAAAATGAAGGGGCTACAGGCCCCATCCAAGTCCAAAATCCAGCAGGGCAGTCATTAAATCTTAAAGCTCCAAAATGATCTCCTTTGACTTAATGTCTCACATCCGGGTTATGCTGATGCAAGAGGTGGGCTCCAATGGCTCTGGGCAGCTCTGACCCTGTGGCTTTGCAGGGTACAGCCCCACTCGTGGCTGCTTTCACAGGCTGGTGTTGACTGTGACTTTTCCAGGTGCACAGTGCAAGGTATCAGTGGATCCATCATTCTGGGGTCTGGAGGATGGTGGCCCTCTCCTCACACCTCCATAAGGCAGTGGTACCCCAGTGGGGACTCTGTGTGCGGGCTCCAACCCCACATTTCCCTTCCACACTGCCCTAGCAGAGGTTCTCCATGAGGGTTCCACCCTTCCAGCAGACTTCTGCTTAGACATCCAGGCATTTCCATACATCCTCTGAAACCTAGGCAGAGGTTCCCAAACTGCAATTCTTGCCTTCTGTGCACCCACAGGCCCAACACCATGTGGAGGCCACCAAAGCTTGGGGCTTGCACCCTCTGAAGCAACAGCCTGAGCTCTACCTTGGCCCCTTTTAGCCACAGCTGGAGTTGAAGCAGCTAGGACACAGGGCACCAAGTTCTGAGGCTGCACAGAGCAGGGGTGCCCTGAGCCCAGCCCATTTTTCTCTCTTAGGCCTCCAGGCCTGTGATGGGAGGGACTGATACCAAGATCGCTTACATGCTCTGGAGATATTTTCCCAATTGTTTTGGTGATTACCATTTGGCTCCTCCTTACTTATGCAAATTCCCACAGCCAGCTTGAATTTCTTCTGAGAAAATGGGTTTTCTTTTCTATTGCATCATCAGGCTGCAAATTTTCCAAACTTTTATGCTCTACTTCCCTTTTAAACATAAATTCCAATTTCAGATCATCTCCCTAAAGTTCAAAGTTCTACAGATCTCTAGGTCAAGAGCAAAATGCTGCCAGTCTCTTTGCTAAAGCATAACAAGATCGATCTTTGCTCCGGCTCCCAAGAATTTTCTCATCTTCATCTGACACGACTTCAGCCTGGACTTCATTGTCCATATCAGTATCAGCATTTGGGACAAAACCATTCAACAGGTCCCTAGGAAGTTCCAAACTTTCCTACGTCTTTCTGTTGTCTTCTGAGTCCTCCAAACTGTTCCAACCTATGCCCATTACCCAGTTCCAAAGTTGCCTCCGCATTTTCAAGTATCTTTATAGCAGTGCCCCACTCTCTATGGTGCCCCACACTCTAATACCAATTTACTGTATTAGTCCATTCTCACACTGCTATAAATACACTACCTGAGACTAGGTAATTTATAAAAGAAAAATTTCATTGACTCACAGTTCTGCATGCTTGGGGAGGCCTCAGGAAACTTTCAATCATGGCAGTAGGAGAGGCAGGCACATCTTACATGGCAGCAGGTGAGAGAGCGTGCAGGGAAAACTATCATTTATAAAACCATTAGATCTTGTGAGAATTAACTAACTATCATGAGAACCACATGGGGGAAACCACCCCCATAATCCAATCACTTCCCTCCCTCAACAGGTGAGGATTACAGGTCCCTCCCTCCACACATGGTGATTACAATTGGAGATGAGATTTGGGTGAGGACACAGAGCCAAACCATATCAAGGACCAAGAGGGACTTATGCCTGGAATGTAAGGATGGTTTAACATACAAAAATCAAATGATATACTATACCCTATTAACAGAATTAAAAGAAAAAAAAACCACATCATCATCTCAATTCATGTAGAAATAGCATTTTAGAAAAATTCAACAATCCTTCATGAAAAAAATAACACTCAACAACCTAGAAATAAAAGGAAACCTCCTCAACTCCTCAACAAAACAAAGGACATACATGAAAAGCCCAGAGCTAACAACATATCCAATGGTGAAAGACTGAAAGCTTTTCCCATAATATCAGCAACAAGACAAGAAGTCCGTTTTTCCACTTCTATTCAACATAGTATTTAAAGTTCTAGCCAAAGCAATTAGTCCAAGAAAAAAAAAAAAAGAGAAATAAATAAAAGGCATATAAGTTGGAATGGAAAAAAATATCTATGTTTACAGATGGCATGATTATATACATGGAAAACCCCAAATATTTCCCCCAGAAATGGTTAAAGCTAATAAACAATTTCAGCAAAAGTGCAGGATACAAAATCAACAAACAAAAATGTGGTGTATTTTGTATACTAACAATGTACAATCTGATAGGGAAATTAAAAAAAAACTATTTCATTTACTATAGAATCAAAAAAATAAAATACTTAAAAATATGCCTAACTAAGGAAGCCAAAGACTTATACACTGAACACCAGAAAAGATATACTATTTAATCAGAAGACTTAATGTTGTTTTCAATACAATCCAAAGCAATCTATAAGCTTCCATGTAATCCCTATCAGAATCCCAATGATGTGTTTTGCACAAATAGAAAAAACTATCCTAAAGTTCATACGGAATCTCAAAGGACAATGAATAGATAAAACAGCCTTGGAAAAGAAGAACAAAGTCAGAGGACTAATGCCTCCTGGTTTCAAAACTTACTATATATAACTAAAGTAATCTAAACAGTATGGTACTTGAAAAAAGACAGACATATAAACCAATGGAATAGAGAGCCCAGAAATAAACTCTCAAGAATATGTTCAAATGATTTTTGACAAAGCTACCAAGAGCATTTACTTGGAGAAGGACAGTGTTTTCAAAAAATGGTGCTGGGACAACTGGATAACCATACACAAACACAAAAAAAGTTGGACCTTACCTTACTCAATATACAAAAATTAACTCAAAGTGCATGAAAGACTTAGTAGAGAAAGAAAGTAGGATAGTGCTTCCCAGGGGCTGATGGGAGGAAATAACAAGGAGTTATTTTTTAACATGTATAATTTTAATTTGGAATGATGCAAAACTTCTGGAGATCAATAGTGGTGATAGTTGTACAGCAACGTGAATGCACTTAACTCCACCAAATTGGACAGTTAAAAGTGGTTAAAATGGCAAATTTCATGTCATGTGTATTTTACTATAATGGTTTAAAAAAATGAAATGTACAACTTATGGACAGACCTTAAAATATACTAGGGACTTTAGTTAATAATAATGTAGCAGTATTCATTTATCGATTGTAAAAAAAAGTACCATGCTAATACAAGATGCTAATAATATGGGAACCTGTGGGCACTGGGTGGCAGAGATGGGGTATGGGAGAAAAGTAATATATGGGAGCTTTCTGTATGTACTTTCTGCTCAATTTTTCTGTAAACCTAAAACTACTGTAAAATACAAGGTCAGTTTTTCAAAAAGCCAGTATTATTGCATTTTTGGTGTTTTACTTCTGGTTTTTTTTCCCTGTATGTTTTAAAAGCCAAATGCATAAAACTATAACTATAAATCTGTTAATAGACACACAGTATATAAAGATTGAATTTGTGACAATAACATGGGAGATGCAATTATAAAGGAGCAGAATTTTCTATATCATTGAAACTAAGTTGGTACTAATTTAAACTTGGGTATTGTATAGTTAAGATATTAATTGTAACACCCAGAGTAACCACTGAGGGAAAAAAAACCTGGAAAAAAATACCACAAAAAAAAAAAAAAAAAAGGAAACGAGAAGTGAATGAAAGTGATACACTTGAAAAACTATCAAATTATTTTCCACAGTGGCTTTACCATTTTATATTCCCACAAGCAATGTACAAGAGTTCCAATTTCTCCACATCCTTGCCAATACTTAGGTTCCATTAAAAAAGTATAGACATACTAGTGAGTGTGGAGTGGTGTAGCTATGGTTTTGATTTGCATTTCTTTAAAGACCAAATTTTAAAGACCAAATTTCTTTGAGCATCTTTTCATGTGCTTATTGGTCATTTGTATATCTTCTTTGGATATATGTCAATTAAAGTCCTTTGTCTAGTTTTTAATTGTGTTACTGGTCTTTTTATTGATTGGTAAAGTTATTTAAACATTAAATACCATAATTTTTGGTATACTAGAAAAATTACATTAACAGGAGTCTCAAAAAGGGAAAACCTTTGAGCCATTTTCTCTTGCTTCTTATTCACTTGGGATTTACATACTAAGGGGTAATATTCACTTAAGTTTCTGTTTAACCAAAACTTTTTACTCAAAATAAATTATTATCTGTTTAAGGAATTGAAAGATGATAAGAGAGCCCTGCTCTAGAAGCACAACCTTTTTGTGTACTTAGTCATTGTCTCACTGAGGGATGAATCTTCAGCTCTGGGCTAGGGTTTATCATCTAAGGTGCTTTGAAGAGCATAAAATTACTTCAATTATGTTATCTCAATGAAATAAATCCCCACTAGAGAACAAACAATATTGACATAGAATTCTTAATTAAACATATATATAAATATATATACTGCTTAGGGTCACTTTAGTGCAATCAGATTATGGGATTTGCTGTAGCACAGAATGGAGTTCTAACATAGGAGATCAGATCATATGTTTGCATACACAACCATTTTCTCACTTTTCATTTTGGATCATATATTTCAGTGTGTCTAACTTTCTTCTCTGGTAAATAAATCAATTCCCCCAAAAACATTAACACCAGTGAGATCTAGACATGTTTGAAAATCCTATAAATATCATGTTAGAGAGAAAAAAGATTTCTTAGCTAAGAAAATAGAATTTCATACTTTACAGAGCCTGTTCCCACAACTTCAGGTATTCAACTAGGTCAGTAATAAGAAGACACTGCCAGGTGTGGTGGCTCATGCCTGTAATCCCAGCATTCTGGGAAGCTGAGGTAGGTGGATCACAAGGTCAGGAGTTCAAGACCAGCCTGACCAATATGGTGAGACCCCATCTCTACGAAAAATACAAAAATTAGCCGGGCATGGTGGTGCACGCCTGTAGTCCCAGCTACTCTGGAGGTTGAGGCAGGAAAATCGCTTGAACCCAGGAGGCAGAGACTGCAGTGAGCCAAGATCACACCACTGTTACTCCAGCCTGGGTGACAGAGCAAGACTCCATGAGAAAAAACACAAAAACAAAAAACATCATTAGTTGTGAATGAACATTAACAAAAATGTGTTAACTATATTTTACAAAATAAGCTGTCAGATTTTATTTTACACAGTACAAAGATGATTGTCTAAACTGTTCTTACCACCACCAAGATGATTTAAGCTTTTACACATTTTGAATAGAAACTTCCTTCAAGAAGAGCTTAGTAATCTTAGTGTTGAAGTTTTGAATCATTGTTTATTATCATGCTAATTATCAATAACTTATAATTATCTGAAGTGTCTCAACATATTTGAAACAGCTAAAAGAATAAAAGTTCTTATAATAGTAAACTCAAGTTTGTTAGTGCTATGAGATGACTTCTATTTGCATATCAGGAATTTTGAATATTAAGTTCAGGCAAAGAAAAAATGCTTTTCTCTTCAGACAATTCTTCAGCCTCCAAAATCTTTCTAATAAGCATTTTGCTGCTTACAAATTGATTTGTATTTGTATTTGATTTTAATTTGTATTTCCAATTTGATTCTTTTCTGTGAGTTTAGAGAGCTTATTTATTGTCTTCAACATTAGTAAAAACATAAAACAAAGAGATACCATTTTCATTATCAGATTGGTAGATATGTTTAAATATGCAGGTAGTACTGCTGGTGAGTATGTGGGGAATGAGGGACTGATATACTGAGGAAGCATCAGATGATATAATCCCTTTGTAAGGAGATTTCTAGTGTCCACTAAAACAAAAAAAAATGCCTATGGCCCAAGACACAGCAAAGAGGGACACAGTCCTCTGCGGAACAAGAAAGGGAAGAGAGAAGGGTAAGAGTAAGGGTGGGGATACAGAAAAGTCAGAGATGTTATTCTAATAAAGATTTCACTACATGTAAGGATACATCAAAAGTGGGGGAAAAACATTATTATTCCATAACAGCACATATACATAAAATTTTTAAAAAATTAAATTGCTTTTTTTAGGGAATATGGAGGCTTTGGTGACACTGTGGCAGAGTTTTAGTCGAGTAGTGGAGAAAGAAACTAGATTGCAATTGTGTGAGGACTGGGTAGGAGATAAGAAAGCAGGAACAACAAATGCGGAAAACTTGATTATTCTGAAAGGGTAGAGAGAAAGATAACTGGAAAAGTGTAAGTTTAGTGTTGGGAAAAGGATATTTTTCCTCCCGAGGTAAAAATGAGTATATGTTCCATGCAGATATGGAGAAACCTATAAAAATAGTGGGGTTAAAATATAGGAGAATGTAAATAAGCAGGAAAGCGAAAGTCCCTAAGAAGAAGCAAACACTGACAGAAATGAAGAGAAAAAATATATAGTTTTATAATAATAGTAGGAAACTTCAAACCCCATACTTAAAAATGAACAGAGCATCTAGACTCGAGATCAATAAAGAGATACAGGACTTGAACAGTGGTACACATCAACTAGGCCTAACAGACATATATAGAACTCTGAACCAAACAATAGCAAAAACACATTCTTCTAAAATAAGTCTCAATGAACTTTATAAGACTGATATCATATGAAATATCTTCACTGACAATGGATGAAGCTAGGAATCAACGCCAGAAAGAAAAATAAAAAATTCACATACATATGGAGATTAAACACCACACACTCTTAAATAACCAATGGGTCAAAGAAGAAATCACAAGGAAAATCAGAAAATACTCAGAAATGAATAAAAACAAAAACAGCATAACTAAACTTATGGGATGCAGCAAAAGCAGTAGTCAGAGAGAAGTTTATACTATAAACACCTACATTAAAAAATAAGAAAGATCTCAAATCAATTACCTAACTTTACACCTTGAGGAACTAGAAAAAGAAGAGCAAACGAAACCCATAGCTAACTGAAGGAAGGAAAAAATAAAGATTTGAGTAGAAATAAACAAAATAGAGAATGGAAAAACAGTAGAAAGAATCAATGAAACCAAAAGTTGGTTCTTCAAAAAGATAAAGAAAATTGACAATCTTTTAGCTAGAGACAAAAAAGAAGACACAAATATCTAAAACCAGAAAGGGGGAACATTATTACCAGCCACACAGAAATTTTGAAAGGTTAAAAGTACACAATGAACATTTATACACCAACAAATTAGATAACTTAGATGAAATCAACACATTCTTAAAAACACATGTAAATTATATAAACTGACTCCAAATCTGAATAGAAAAGACACTGAACTGAATAGAAAATCTCAACTGACCCATAAATAGTGAGGAAATTGGACCAGTAATCAAAAACTTCCCCAAAAAGAGAATTCCAGGACCAGATGGTTTCACTAGACAATTCCAACAAACATAAAGACTTTGAGTCAACAACAATCCTTCTCAAGCTCTTCCAAAAAGTAGAAGGGGGAACATCTTCTAACTAATTCTACGGAGTCAGCATTACTCTGATACCAAAACCAGATGAAGACATCACAAGGAAACATTACATACCAATATCCCTTATGAATACAGATGCAAAAACTATCAACAAAATCCCAGCACAACAAATCCAACAGCATATTAAAAAGATTATATACCATGATCAAGTGGGATTTATCCTAGAAATGCAAGGGTGGTCAACATAAGAGAGTCAAACGACGTAACATACCACTTGAATAGAACAAAAAAGTCTGCACATGATCACCTCTGTTGATACAAAAAAGATATCTGATAAAACCTGATACCCTTTAAAAAACACTCGTAAAATTAGGCAGAGAAAGGAACTTCCTTACCACGATAAAAGACATTTACAAAAATCCCACAGCTAATATCATATTCAATAGTAAGGGAAGATCAGGAACAAGACAAGCATGCCCATTTTCAGCACTGTTATTCAAGTTACAACCAGAGCAATTAGACTGGAAAAAGAAATACATGGTAACCGCATAAGAGAAAAGAAGATAAAGTATTTCTATTTGTGGATGACATGACCCTATAGAGAGAAATTTCAAAAGAATCCACAAAAAAGCTACTAGAGTGAATAAATTCAGCAAAGTTGCAGGTGACAAAATCAACACACACACATATCAGTTATGTTTCTATACACCAGCAATGAACAATCTGAAAAAGAAAGAAAATAATTCCATTTACAATAGCATACAAAAGAATGAAATACCTAGGAATAAATTTAACTAAGGAGGTGAACAACTTACATACCTAAAACTATAAACTATTGCTAAAAGAAGTCAAAGACCAAAATAAATGGAAGGGCATTGTGTGTTTACAGATTGGAAACTAAATATTATAAAGAGGGCAATACCCCCAAGCAAAATTCCAATCTGAAATTCCAAAGACTTTTTTGTATCAGTGGAAAAGCTGACTCTAAAATTGACATGGAATGGAAAGGGACTCAGAAAAACAAAAACAATCTTGAAGCAGAAGAACAAAGTTGGAGCACATACATTTCCTGATTTCAAAATGTACTACAAAACTACTGTAATCAAAATTCTGCAGTACTTGATGAGATACAGAGGTCTAGTTTCATTCTTCCGTATATGGTTATCTAGGTTTCCTAGCACAACTCAAAATGGATTATACACCTAAATCTAACTATGAAACTACTAGAAAAAGAAAACATAGGAGAAATGCTTCAGGACATTGGTCTGGGCAAAGATTTTATGGATAAGACCTCAAAAGCACAGGCAAAATAGCAAAAATAGACAAATGGGATTATATCAAACTAAAAAGCTTCTGCACAGCAAAAGAAACAATCAGAGAGTGAAGAGACAATCTACAGAATGGGAGAAAATATTTGCAAACTATTTCATCTGACAAGGGACTATATATCCAGAATATATAGTCATGTATTGCTTAACTATGGGGATAAATTCTAAGAAATGTGTCCTTAGGCATTTTCATCATCATGAGACTATCATAGATGCAGATTTTCTTAAGCTCTTCTAAAAGTAGAAGAACAAGAAAGCTCTTCTACTTAGAAGAAGAAAAGTACTACTTACAAATACCTAGATGGTGTAGCCTACTACATACCTATGCTGCATAGTGTAGCCTATTGCTCCTAGGCTGCACACCTATATAGAATGTTATTGTATGGAATAATGCAGGCAACTGTAAGACAGTGGTAAATATTCATGTATCTAATCATATAAAAGGTACAGCAAAAATTTGGTATTATATTCTTATGGGACCACTGTCATACATGCAGTCCATCATTGACTGAAACATTGTGTAGAACATGACTACACAAGGAACTCAAACAACTAAACAACAAAAACACAAATAATTCAATTTAAAAATTGGCAAATGATCTGAATAGGCATTTCTCAAAAGAAGACATACAAGTGGCCAAAAATTATATGAAAAAACACTCAACATCACTAATCATCAGGGAAATGCAAATCAAAACCACAATGAGATATCTCACCCCAGATGGCTATTGTCAAAAAGACAAAAAAAAAAAAAAAAAAAAAAAAAAAAAAAAAAACAAATGCTGGTATGGATGTAGAGAAAATGGAACTCTTATACATTGTTGATGGGAATGTAAATTAGTAGAGCCATTATGGAAAACAGCATGGAGATTTCTCAATAAACTAAAAATAGAACTACCATATGATCCAGCAATCTTACTGCTGGGTATGTATCAAAAAGAAAGGGTATCAGTATATCAAAGAGATATCTGCACTCTCATGTTTATCGCAGCACTATTCACAATAGCCAAGATATGGAATCAACATAAGTACCCATAAACAGATGCAAGGATAAAAAAACATATACACAACAGACCACCATTCAGCCATAACAATGAAATAAATCCTGTCATTGGTGAAAACATGGATGAACCTGGGGGACACTATGTGAAATAAGCCAGGCACAGAAAGATAAATACCACATATTATCATTCACATGTGGAAGCTAAAAAAGCTCATCTCATAGAAGTAGAGTATAGAATAGTGGTTACTATTAGGATGGTACAAAAGTAACTGTGGTTTTTTTTTTTTTTTTCGATTAAAAGTTAAGAGAATATAGGGAAAGGAATGGGGAGGGAAAGGTTGGCTAACAGATACAAAATTGCAGCAAGATAGGAGGAATAAGTTCTAATGATCTATAGCAACGTAGGGTGACATAATTAACAATAAATAATTGTATATTTTCAAATAGCGAGAAAAGATTTTGAATGCTCCCAAAATAAAGAAATGATCAATGTTTGAGGTGATAGACACACTAATTACTCTGATGTTTAAAACTATAAAACTTTTAGAAGAAAACACAGGGGTCTCTTTGTGACCTTGAATTTGGCGATGAATTCTTAGATATGACACCAAAAGCATCAGCAACAAAAGAAAAAATAGATAAACTGGGCTTCATTGAAATTAAAAACTTTTGCACATCAAATGACATCATCAAAAGTGAAAAAACCTACAGAACAGGAGAAAATATTTGCAAATCATATAGCTAATAAGGGGCATGTATCCAGAACACATATATTTTAAAACTCCTATAATGCAACAATAACCAAAAACACAATTAAAAATGAGCAAAGAACTTAAACATACATTACTCCAAAAAATATACACAAATGGCCAATAAGCATATGAAAAGATGCTCAACATCATAAGACTTCTGGAAATGCAAATTAAAACCACAATGATATACCACTTCACACCTACTAAGATGGCTATTTAAAAAATAATGGAAAATAACAAGTGTCAGCAAGAATGTGGATAAATTGGAACCCTTGCATATTGCTGATGGGAATGTAAAATGGTACAGGCACTGTGGAAAACAGCTTGGCAATTCCTCAAAAAGCTAAACATATCATACAACCCAGCAATTCCACATCTAGGTATATACCCAAAAGAATTTAAATCAGGGACTCAAACAGACACTTGTACTCCAATGTTCACTGCAGCAATATCCATAACAGCCAAAAGATGGAAACAACCTAAGTGTCCATCAACAGATGACACCTCATGAACAATCTAGGAGATGACTTCGCATCCCACAATTCCCATCCAAGGAGAGACCATCAACTTTGTGCTTTGACACAAATACATACACACCCCACACTCACCCTTCTCTTTAGCTGATGTTGGAAAATTCCATAGCCATCAACTGATTAAGTGTGTGCTCCACAGGGCATTTGAGACACAGAATTATTTCCAAAGGGTCTGGTCCAATTGTATTTTGATGATCTCCAACACTGAGAGTAGTACCCACAGCTGGTATTACAGGCTACAGGAGTTCTGTGGATTAAAAGATGTTATAAAGAACTTCAAAAATCATCTAAATTGAAGTTTCACATTGCAAAAAAACTACCTTGCTTGTTTCTCTTAATGCACAAGTGTAGCTAATTGTGCTTCATTTAAACTTTTAGACGCACGGCAAATAGATTCACACTTGATCCTAGTAGAAATTAAACCAGAGATAGCTATTAAAAGTAGGGATCCATTACACCATATTGAGATTTTCCACTTCAGACCTTCCCTTAAATGCATAAAAAGTTAGGAGAGGAAGGTCAACAGAAAGACCACCATTTGTATATTGATCCTAATATTTATATTTCCCAATTCTGGGCAGTAAATTAACAGTAAAAGAGGCAGGGGGTAGAAGAGGCAGAGGTGACCCCAAAATCCTAAACTATACATTGTCATTCTATTCCACAAACCCTTGCAGAGAACCTAGCTTTTGTTAAGAATAAACAGGACAAGCTTAGTATAGACAACATGGCTTCAGTTCTATAAACTATGCAAATACACAGAACAGTGGGTTTTATGAGAATTAATTTCTCCCTAACTACTCATTTCTAAAGGAATTCGGTATCCTGTGGCTATACCATACATAGAGCTGAGCTCTGACCAAAAAGAATCAGCACAAACAAGGGGCTGCTACCAACTGTGATACAAATCACCAAGTCCAAACATTGGCCAGAAAACAAAGGCAAGGAGTAAACAGTCACCAGGATGAGACAGACGAGATTATCTATGAAGCAGTTTCAGTGGGTAATCCCCAGAAAGACTCTCCTCTGAGGCCCAGGACTTCAGGGGGAGAGAATCGCAGATGAAGCAGTAAATCTGATACCCCTGGATAGGGAGGGAGCTGTTGAAGGCACAGTGGGGCTGGGTCCCTTCAGAACCACACTTCCTGTGCAGCTGTCCACGGCTTACTGAATAGGGGTGAGAACCAGGAATCCTCTTGGGGTTAAAAAGCTTCAAGGCATGCTGATGAGACATTTTATGTGAAAACCTGAGCACAAGTTCTGGAACTGAGACTACAGTGAAAGCATCTGTGGTTCCTCCTTACTCCCTTCCCCAGAGTTGCCCAGATAGGGCTTCATTCCTCATCTGAAGCCCTATCAGTAGGAGCCTACAGACAGCTAATAGCACAGTCCTGTCTTCATGCATAGAGTGATTCTACTCCTTGAGTATGTTGAAACTAAATAATCTGTCAATGTGAACTTGTTTTGTTTGTGCCCCACTACAGACACACAGGCAGTGTTCTTCATCATCTTTATGCTCTCTGTGCTTTATCCCCCAAGACTAGATTTCAACTGAAGAACTAGGACAATATTTTCACCAGTTTTAGCATGCAACTTTATTAATAACATGTAAATAAAATCTCAAAAGAATACACTTATATCAATATAAAGCACAGAAGTATAGCTTACTCAGGATGAATAGATTCATTATTAGGTCACGTTGCAGAAATACTAAAAATATCTCAATTTATATTATATAGCACAATAAAAATCAGCACATGTTCAGGATCTCAAGATTAATTGGTATCCATAAAATTGCCTCCCTCAATCAACATGGAAAACATGAGTATTGAATTTATAATTATAATATGCATTGGTTTCATATTGCAACTCCAAAAAACTGTTTGAGGCTTTATGAGAACAGAGGGGTATTCAGAGTTTGAGTATTAATCTTATGACTTTATCTCTCACTTCAGGATCACTGTGCTCTGCTAAGTCTTGGAGTTTCCGACCAAACTGTTTTGCTTCCTGGAATATTGAAATAAGCTCAGATTTAGTGAACTTTTCCTTGGTAAATAGCTTCACCTTTGTTTTGAACTGAAAATTTATATTCTCAAATATTTCAATAATATTAAGAATATTGGCCTTTGACTCATGCTTGTTAAAGGGTGCAACCAATGATGACAGTACTTTGGCACTGATCAATTCTCTTGTATTGGCACAATTTTTAGACAAACACGAAAACACTTTTAAAACATAAAACTTGGTTTTGACACTTCCCTTGTTTAACAGGGTGAGAAAATCTGGAATATAACTGGTAATCACATAGTGATCGTCAAATTTTACACTCAAGTGCCCTAGTAATTTCAGTCCAGCCAGCTGCACAGGGGAGTTCAAGGGGCAAGAGACTATGCCTTTACAAACTTGATGTATATAGGATTCCCCTGATTTTGGTTCTTCAGAAGACTCAGAGCTATCATCCACTATACTTAAAGCTCTAGGGTGTTCTTTAACATTGGCATTATTAACCAAGTTTTCAATCATAACAGTAATACCTACATCATGAATTATATCTTGAGTAAATGGATAAGCAGGACTGATACCCATTATCATTGTAGCTATTTCATGAATGAAAGGATCCTTGGTTAACTTAAGGAGGGCAACAAGTTTATCAAACTCTTTAGGCTCTAAACTAAAGCCACGTGATTTGCAGTGGCAGGCCTTCGGATTAGGCCCATACTTTTCCCTTTGCCTAATCTCTTTTTTTATCTCAGTTAAGGTCTGGTAATAAGGCCCATGATAAGGTGGGATCTTGGTCAAAGGTCGAATCCCCAGAGGAGTTTCAATCAAAGTCTCAACCAGGGTCCAGTTTCCTTCTGGAGGCAAGGATTGCTCCCCTCCCTCAATTGGAACTAGGACAATATACCTGGCCCTTGACCATGCTATTGCCTTTTGTTTTATAGTAAGTGTGGGTTTGTGTGCGGGCTTGGGCTTTTCCTGGATCTTAGGTAGGGGCTTATAAACTTGAAGAGAGGTTTCTTCTTCAGGCCAGAACCAAGAACCTACACTAGACTCTTCTCCAGTCCAGAACCAGGAGCATATATTTTCTTCATCCTCATCACTGGATTTCATCCCAATGCTGGCCTCTTCCCTTCTGTCAGATCTGGACCCAGTATTGGCCTTATCATGTGACTTGGCATAGGACCTAATATTTGCCTCAATGACAGCAACAACCTTGACTTCAGATTTGGTTACAGCACTGACCCCAGACATAGGCATGGCCTTTGACTTGGTTTGTGGCACTATACTGCGTTCTGCCAGGGGTTTTGTCTTAGTCTCAACCATGACTCTACTCTTAGTTGTATCTTCCATCTTGCTCACTTCCCTTGTCACAGCCATAGCCTCCCTGTAGGTCACTTTATGCATCCTGGTCATTGCTCCATCACCAGCTTTGGCCTGGGTCACTGATTCTGTTTTCAGTTCTGCCTCAGCCACTGCCTTGGCCTGGGTTTTACCATTCACTCTAGCAGTGGCAGGACCACTGATTCCATCTTGCAGGCCAGCCTCAGCCTTTCCTCTAGCCCTTGCTTCTGTCCCAGAGTCAACCATGTTCCAAGTTTAAGGTAAGGACAAGTTATATACCCCCACCCCTGTCTCAGCCTTGACTGAAGGTCTGTCCCGGTTGGTGTTTTCATACAAAGTCCAGTAGTCACTCTGTCCCCTTTCCAACTACAGGCTCTGCCAGTGATATAGAAAACATGCAGAGGAAGCTCACTCAAGGTAGGGAAGGATGGCTGTGCATGGGCCCAGCCCTGTAGAGGGTGGTGGTCTTCAGCCACTCCAAGGCCACCAGATCTGCCACTGAAGTAGGACCTAGGGGTGGAGGAAGGAAATGGGGCTTTGAGTCTCTTTCAATTTTTTTCTCCTCATGCTGATTAGCACAGGGAGACAGGAGAATATGGAGATTCAGTGCTTGGTGGGAGAGGTAGGTAATTAGCGAACTCTCTCTCCCTTCATTTCACCCACTCCCTACACTTCCAAGTGCTATCAACCTTCTTTCCAGTCACCAAACAAGAGCATAAGGAATAGGAAAACTGGAGGAGAAGCTGAGGAATCCCTTTAGTGGTTCTTGACCCCTGCTGGAGCCAAGCAGCTCTCCACTACTCCATCCTACAGGTCTACCCAGGCAATCCCCATACTCATACCAACCTGCACTGATCTGGAGTAACTTTCTCCTCCTTACCTTGCTTCCAATGGTGACAAGCCCTACAGCAGATCTACAGGCAGACCTATGGACAAATAAACAAACAGGAGAATGTGGAAACTGATCTCCTGGTGACAGACCTTGGTCCCTGGCCCCGATTCTTGCCTTTCCAGATACATTTTGTCTAGTGTTTCCCTCCTCCTAGTCCCCTCTCCCCCACTGCTTTGTTTCAGGGCTACTTCTCCTTCTCCTCCCTATTGCCCACCATCTTCCTCTTCAGTGATTGCCTTAGAATGTCCCTCATTCAGATTGGACTAGGCTTAAGCATGAGAGCAGGACAAGCAAGTGGAGAGTGAGAAAGGCAGGTCTTAGTATTCTGTATCCCCACAACTTACCAAGACTCCCAACTAAATCAGCAGCAGCAGGGGGTGGGGCAGATGGGCATAACTGGTAAAATGACAAAACAGAAGAGATGGAATTCTCTAGTCAAAGTTGCTCCCGTCCCTGTACCTTTACACCAACCTTAACAGATACAGGGCAATTTTCTCTTCTTTGTAATTTCCTAGTTTTAAGTTGGGTGACCATTTTACAAAACTTCACAACTGACAGTTCCACAGACCTGGGGACAGATCTACCTACAGGGATTCACAAAAACAGAGACCAATAAATGAAGACACAGGAGACAGTTGAGGTTGTCTTTGGTAGAGACCAGCACCCAGGGCACAGATTCTTTCTGGATACAGATACCTGTTCGGCAAACATTTTCTATCTCCCCTTTTTCTCCCACTACTAAATCTTCAAGCCCCTCTGCTCTATTCTCAAAGTCTGACAATTCCTATACAGAGACAACTCAAACATCCCTACAGGGTAGTAGTAGTGGTGTCAGCAGGGATGAAATGCCTAGACAAACCACGGAGGCTGGGAAAAAAATGAAAAGTATTTATTTCCATATTTTATCTGGGTTCCTATGTTTCCTTTCTCTCTCCCAAAGCCTATCATTTTCTGTAACATAATGCGGGTAAGGGAGGACATGTTAGGAAAGCTGGCAGAGAGTTCTGGAGGCTCCCTTACACTCCTGCCTACTCTAATCTTAGCCATCTACAACCTCCAAGTACTGCCTCCAAGTACTGCCCACTCTGTAAAAACCATGCCAATTTTCTTTTCCTTCTCCTCTCCCCTTGTGGTCTGCTGTCCCCTACAGATCTGTACAGAAACATGGAGTGCTGCAAACTTAGGAACAGATCTACACATACACACCCAAAGAACAAATGAAAGACAGAGAGAGACGTGGTTATTAACGGTCAAACCAGTAACCAAGACATGAGGCCCTTTTCGAATACAGAGCCTTGATTATCAAACATTTACAACCTCTTTTTACATTCTCTCTCTCTCTCAGGGCTCCCCAGACAACTGTCCTCGCCTATGGAAGCAGCCCTCTCTTCCTCTTATCTAGTCTGCCTTTTCCCTGCTAGAAGCTGCAACCTTTTTCTTCCCAAACATGGTCTGAGGTGAACCGAGTGTATGGAAATCAAGCTAGCAAAAGGCAGATCATTTTTTTTTTTCTTGTTGTGTGCCATTCCTATTACCCGTCTCTCTCTCCTCACCGCCCGCCCCCCCATGACCAGGTCGCGTAACCAGTGTTCACCTCTGATAGCCACATCCACCCCCAAGCAATGCCCACTTTCTCACCGACCTTCTCTGCTTGGATCAGAGGCAGTTTTCTCGTTTCCTTGCCTCGAGGTGCTGTGTCATACAGCAGCAGGAACAGACAGACACAAGGACTCGAGGCAATGGCGGCGGCTGTGTATGGGTACTGACCCGGCACCTGGGACTCAAGACGAGATAACCGCTTTATCAGATTAAAGACTGCGATTGGCAAACTGTTGTCAATTTTGGTATTCTTTTCTCCTTCCTGTTCCCAGGGCTCCTCAGAACCTCGAGCGTAGTTCCCATTTAACATCTACCTTTTCCTCCGCAGACGAGGTTCTTCCTCGTCCGGGTTACCCACATCGGCAGTGGGAGGAGCTAGAGCGTAGTTTATGGGGATCCGGCTTATGGAAGCGGAGTGATATCAGGCTTTGTCTAGCGCCGCGACTCTTTCTGTAGGCGGGCTCCGGTTCCTGTACCCTGTGGCCGCTCCAGGTATTGGAATGCGCAGGGGCGAGTTCCGGATATAGGGAAACGGCGCTGGAACAAGAGAGGCATACAAATACCAGAGTGTTTCTGTATTAGTTTCCCTTTTGCGGGAGCTTCCCGCAGCAAGCCTACCATTCTTTCCTGAACTGAAATGCACACGGGTTTCCAGCTGTGGTGTCAGGAAATCTCTTCTGGCCGACAGGAGGAAGTGTTCCAGTCTTTAGAAGTTCATCTCTCCCAACACAGAGGCCCACTGAAATGGGCGGTCTCGGGGTGGGGCCCAAGGTAGGGAAGTCGGCAAAGAGAGTCAAGACTAAGATAGGAGAATACGTACTAATCGATTCCGCAAACTTTGTGTTCCTTCGAGTCCCCCCTCCCAGCCCTTAATTTTCGTTTTCTTTTCTTTTTTTTTTAAGTTCTGGGATACATGTGCAGGATGTGCACTTTGTTAAATAGGCAAACGTGTGCCATAGTGGCTTGCTGCACCAATCAACCTATGACCTAGGTATTAAGCCTGGCATGCATTAGCTATTTTTCCTAAGGCTTTCCCTCCCCCCACCCCACCCCCTGACAGGTCCCAGTGTGTGTTGTTCCCCTCCCTGTGTCCATGTGTTCTCATTGTTCAGCTTCCACTTATAAGTGAGAACATGCAGTATGTGTTTTTCTGTAGCTGCATTAGTTTGCTGAGGATAATGGCTTCCAGCTCCATCCATGTCCCTACAAAGGACATGATCTCATCCTTTATTATGGCTGCATGATATTTCATCGTGTATGTGTACCACATTTTCTTAATCCTATCATTGATGGGCATTTGGGTTGATTCCATATCTTTGCTATTGTGAATAGTGTAGCAATGAATATACGTGTGCATGTATCTTTGTAATAGAATGATTTATATTCCTTTGGTATATGCCCAGTAATGGGATTGCTGGGTCAAATGGTATTTCTGGTTCTAGATCTTTGAGGAATTGCCACACCGTCTTCCACAATGGTTGAACTCATTTACATTCCCACCAACAGTGTAAAAGCGTTCCCATTTCTATGCAACTTTGCCAGCATCTCTTGTTTCTTAACTTTTCAATAATTGCCATTCTGACCGGTGTGAGATGGTATCTCATTGTGATTTTGATTTGCATTTCTCTAATGATCAGTGATGTTGAGCTTTTTTCCATGTGTTTGTTGGCCGCATAAATGTCTTCTTTTGAGAAGTGTCTGTTCATGTCCTTTGCCCACTTTTTAATGGGGTTGTTTTGTTCTTGTAAATTTAAGTTCCTTGTAGATTCTGGATATTAGACCTTTGTCAGATAGATAGACTGCAAAAATTTTCTCTTCTGTAGGTTACCTGTTCACTCTGATGATAGTTTTTCTGTGCAGAAGCTCTTTAGTTTAATTAGATCCCATTTGTCAAATTTTGCTTTTGTTGCAATTGCTTTTGGCAATTTCGTCATGAAATCTTTGCCCGTGCCTATGTCCTGAATGGTATTGCCTAAATTTTCTTCCAGAGTTTTTAGTTTTGGGTTTTACATTTAAGTCTTTAATCCATCTTGAGTTAAATTTTGTATAAAGTGTAAGCAAGGGGTCAAGTTTCAGTTTTCTACATATGGCTAGCCAGTTTTCCCAACACCATTTATTAAATAGGTAATCCTTTCTGCATTGCTTGTTTTTATCAGGTTTATCGAAGATCAGATAGCTGTATATGTGCAGTCTTATTTCTGAGTTCTCTATTCTGTTCGACTGGTCTGTGTGTCTGTTTTTGTACCAGAACCATGCAGTTTTGGTCACTGTAGCCTTGTAGTATAGTTTGAAGTCAGGTAGTGTGATGCCTCCAGGTTTGTTCTTTTTACTTAGGATTGTCTTGGCTATATGAACTCTTTTTTGGTTCTGCATGAATTTTAAAAGTTTCTTCTAATTCTGTGAGAAATGTCAATGGTAGTTTGATGGGAGTAGCACTGAATCTATAAATTACTTTGGGCAGTATGGCCATTTTCATGATATTGATTCTTCCTATCCATGAGCATGGAATGTTTTTCTATCTGCTTGTTTCCTCTCTGATTTCCTTGAGCAGTGGTTTGTAGTTCTCCTTGAAGGGGTCCTTTATTTCCCTTGTTAGCTGTATTCCTAGTTATTTTATTTTCTCTGTACCAATTGTGAATGGGAGTTCATTCATGATATGGCTCTCTGCTTGTCTGTTGTTGGTGTATAGGAATGTATGTGACTTTGGCACACTGACTTTGTATTCTGAGACTCTGCTGAAGTTGCTTATCAGCTTAAGGAGCTTTTGGGTGGAGACAGTGGGGTTTTCTAGATATAGGATCATGTCATCTGCAAACACAGACAATTTGACTTCTCTCTTCCTATTTCAATATCCTTTATTTATTTCTCTTACCTGATTTCCCTAGCCAGAACTTCCAATACTATGTTGAGTAGGAGTGATGGGAGAGGGCATCCTTGTCTTGTGCCGGTTTTCAAGGGGAATGCTTCCAGCTTTTGCCCATTCAGTGTGATGTTGGCTGTAGGTTTGTCATAAATGGTTCTTATTATTTTGAGATATGTTCCTTCAATACCTGGTTTATTTCTTTCTCTTGCCTGATTGCCCTGGCCAGAACCTCCAATTAGACAGATCAACGAGACAGAAATTAACAAGGATATTTAGGACTTGAACTTAGCTCTGGATCAAGTGGAACTGACAGACATCTTCAGAACTCTCACCCCAAAACAACAGAATATACATTCTTCTCGGTGCCATGTGGCACTTACTCTAAAATTGATCACATGGAAGTACACATTGGAAGTAAAATACTCCTCTTCAAATGCAAAGGGACTGAAATCATAACAGTCTCTCAGACCACAGTGCAATCAAATTCAAACTCAAGATTAAGAAACTCCCTCAAAACCACACAACTACATGGAAATCGAACAACCTGCTCCCGAATGACTCCTGGGTAAATAATTGAATTAAGGGAGAAATCAAGTTCTTTGAAACTAATGAGAACAAAGAGACAACATACCAGAATCTTGGATGCAGCTAAAGCATTGTTAGGAGGGAAATTTACAGCCCTTAATTTTCTACACAATATGGTCAAGGTCCTGACGAGGCCGCTGGAAAGCTGATGCAGCCTGACTTGCAGATCAGTATCAAACATCCTTTCATCTTTTTTCTGTTCCTCTTACCTGAGTCTTTTCACCGTTATTGCCCAGCATATGTCTTGCATTGCAATAGTCAAAGATAAAGTGGGATAGGGATGTAGGGAAAGCAGAGAGATGACATTAATGCCAAACTACCCCAGTGTGTATGTGTTCCATTCTCACAGTATTTTCCCCACCTAAATATTCAGGGCCTGAGCATAGGCTTGAGAAAAACAACTCTGTACTCATGGAATAGGATTAACACCAAAATACCTTGTACTGGTGAGCCAACTCCCTCCTCATTTTGTGGGCTCCTTCGAGGCATTACCAACCACATTTTCTGCCCCCAAAAGCCCAGTGAAGTAGAAGGAGCATCGGGACTGTGGGCTAGGGAGGAGAGGCAATTTCAGGCCAGACAGGCCCGGGGCTCTAGGGTGGTCCTCCTGTGCGTTTCCTTCCCTGCTTCATGGAGCCATGCCAGGGAAGAAGGAACACCTGCTCTTGAGTGAACTCTGGGGCAAGGGCTTTCATCATGGCCTCACCGCTGCCCCTCTTCTAAAAGAAGGTAGACATAGACCTCTAATCCTAGGAAACTAATCACTGGTCTGCACCAGACTCATTCTTTCTGCCACACCGCTTTTTCTCATTTCAAATGGTGGCTCACAGTGGCATTGTGCCATCCCCACAGTTGCCCCCAAAAGAGGGCTTTTCCCTGTAAGGATCCACAGGAAGTCATAACAGTCCTCCCTCTCTGATGGCACCAGGTAAGGATGGTCTTAGCACCTCTTCCACTTTTCTGTCAGGAGAGGGGACCACTGTTGGTGCCCTTCCTCAAGGCAGATCGCAGATCCCAGGTGCTCTCCTCAACTGCACCTTTTCTCTGAGCCCTGCACCCTTCCTAATGAATGCATGTGCTCTTTTCCTCTGAGTATATAAAATATTTTACTCTCCCTTCGAAGCGGTGGGGAGTTTGGGTTGTTAAACTGGAAGTTGCCTGAATGAAGGGCCCCTTTTTTTTCCGTCTTGTTCAGCAATGTATCTTCAGCACATAGTAAACAATACAGTCAGTCAAGGGTTGAAGGAGGTGAGGGGCTACTGAGTCATGAGAATTCCACCGGTACCTTCCGTTTTTTGCAGATCAATGCTAATTCACAGGTGTGTCTTTGTCTCTGCTGCCTGTAACCCCAGGGCTTAGATCAGAGTCAGCCATACAGGAGCAGCTCTGATTTTAATGGAGGAAGGGAATAAGGATGTTTTAAAATATATTTTAGAAAGAAGCCTGGGATATCTTATTATCTCATATTTGTAATGAAAATTTTGGGGGATACATTTAATTTTGATTAATATTAGTGGTTTCTTTTTCTTTTTCTGTCTTCTATTCATATTCACAACTATGCATTATTAAGTTCTTCAATATATTAGCAAACACCTATGAATTCATAAAGACCAATGAACAATGATCCAGTGGAATAATATGCAAGTATATGAACAGACTCTTCACAAAAAGACACATCAGTATGTTTTAAACATTTGAGAAAATGTTTAATCTCACTAATAATAGCAAATGCAAAATATAATTATAATGGTATATTATTTCTCATCTATCAGATTAACAACAAAACTTTTGACAAATTTTATTGGAGAAAGGGTTGGAAAACTGGCACTACTGTATGTTGTTAGTGGAAATGCAAATTGTTATACCGTCTGTGATGATTATTTGTGGCAATTATCAGTACACAAATGCACGTAGCCATAGACCAGAAATTGCACTTTAAGAATCTACCCTGAAGTAATATTTGCACATTGCAAAATACGGTGGATACAAGAATATTCACTGAAAATTTCTTTTAAATAATAAAAGATTGAAAATAATCTAAATATTTATCAATCTAAAAATTGATCAGATTAAATAAATTATGGCATATCTTCATGCCGTGGTGTGTTCTGTGACAGGCTTATTGATGATTGTGTTTTCCTGTTTCATTGATGACTGCCTTTTTTGCTGTAACCTCACATGGTGGAAGGGGCAAGGGGTTTCTTTGGGGCCTCTCTTATGAAGGCACTAATCCCAGTTATGAGTCACATCACCTCCCGAAGGCCCCACCTCCTAATACCATCACTTAGGTGTACAGTTCTGTGGGTTTGTACAAACGTATGCCTAGTATAACTTCACCACCACAATCAACATACAGAACATTTCCATCACCTGCCTCCCCCCACCAAATTTCCTCATGTCTCTTAGAAGTCAATCCTTCTCCCCATCCTCTATAGGCTATCTCCAATCTATTTCTGTGCCTGTTGTTTTCCCTTTTGCAGAAATAATTATCAATAGTCCAGGGCATCTTCAACAGCCCAGTTGTCTTATAAATAGTGTGCTGTATTATAATTATCACTGCTTTTAAAATTAAAATGCTCACTGATGTAAGGTATGGAGGGCTTTGCTCAACTTCAAACCTCATGGACTGATGTTATTAAAAAAATCACATTTTCTTAACAGACTGATTGCCTTCAAATTTCAGTACCATCTACTCACTAGTTGGCTGCCATTGAGTCACTTACTTCATGTCAATTTCATTTTGTGTAAAATTTGGAAGGGAAAAAATAAAACAAAAAAGTACATTGTCCTTTGGGAGCTTAAAAAATAAACTATCTGGAGTCAGTGTATTTTAAAACTTCTTCAGCTATTACGAGAGGAATGGTGTTAGGTGCTTTGGCCAGGTTACTTAACCTTTGTGTGCCTGGATTGCCACTTGTGTAGAATGAGGAAAATAAGTATATCTCCTTTATAGGGTTGTTGTTGTAAAGACTAAATAAAACACAACCCAGACAAAGTCCTTGAACACTGCTAGGCTCTTGTAAACACTAAAAAATGTGACCTATCATAGTTACAATTTGAATTTATATAGCCTGAACTTAGTACACGTTTAAGAAGACTTAATGATCTTACTGCCGAAGTATGTCTATCAATGGATATAATTTTAAAATCATCATTCATTTTCACAATAACTGCTGTTTTATGACTTACGTAATTATCTTAGGAACACTTCAGACATTTGAAAGATCCAAAGGAGAAAAGGTATCTTATATACACCTTAAAAAATGAGGATATCAGAGAATAACCTAAGTATTTTATTAGCACCAGGCTTCGTTTATCTTTTTTGGGTGGCACGCGCTATGAACAGTAAGTTGAAGCAGGGAGATTAAAAAAAAAAAATGCCCTAGCTCCAAGGTTTTTACTTGGCCTTCAGCTTTTAGCCGGAAAGCCCATTGGAGATTCAAGTTGATTTTTGTTGTTAAAGGAATACTCATACTTCTAATCTTACATTCTACCAATAAGAAAAGTGACTGAATGCTTTCTCTAAATACACCTCACAGCATTGCTTGAGAGCTGAAAGATCCAACACATATTAGCAATTTTTAGTAGTAATTTTAGGTACTTCATTATCCATTCACAATTAATCACTTGGTGCATATTCTTCAGATTTCTCTTTCTGTAATGTATTCTCATATATCAAAACACTCCAATGTATATACACATAAAATACATTTCTTTGCAAAATTGTGATTACCCTGTATGTAATATATTACCTTACCTGTTTTCCTTATTATGATATCTCTGGATTTTTATTTGCCATTTGATTTGGTTGAGCACATTTTCAAATGTTTATTGTATATTTACATAGTTCTTTGTGCTTTCTGTTGTTCCTATTTGCCAATTTCTCTATTTGTTAAGAGATCTTTATATGCCAAGCATATTAACCCTATGTCTTCAATATAGGTCATAAATAATTTCCTACACCTCTTTTTGTGTGTGTATGTATGTATATGTGTGTGTGTGTATGTATGTATATGTGTGTGTGTGTATATATATATGCACTTATAAATAATGTATATGCTATTTATGCACAATTTGTATATGCTATATAGAGAGAAAGCTATACCAAAGACATTAATATGTAGTTATATGTATATAAAGCCATATGTATATGTACATGTATCACTATACACAAAACATTTCAAATTTTATAGTTTTTTAATTTTAAAATGTAGTATAGTTCACTATTTAAGAGAAAATACAAACAATATACTTGAGGACATTGAAAGTCTATCCACATGATAGGATAGAAAAATATTGGGATGTTTAGTATTTCCAGGACTTGAGTTCCTGAAAAGTAATTCACATTATTTTTTCTCTGAGGAAAGTCACTTCTAACACTTGATATGAGTCATGGTAATAAAAATGGTAGGATCAAGGGAGATTAAAAATGTATAATACCTAGAATATAGTATTTCTAAAAGTTTTAATACCCTACCCCTTACTTCAGTTTTTCTATGTCAACAAACTGTGTTTCTGCCTGAATGACACAGCACCTCAGGGACTAGTCATTACCCATGACCCCCAACACCTAGGCCTCTTGGTACAGGGAGCAGGATTTCACCTACACCATCATTATTTTCATCATCAATAGAGTTGTTAAGTTAGTGAGGGCCACATCTTGGATTTGAACATGATGACATGAACAGTATGACATGGCTTTAGGGCCAGTACTCTTAACCACTGCACCACAGAACCTCTGTCCCAGAGATATTGTGATCACCAGAATCAATGATTCTGACTCATAAATGAGCATTTATGTGGTCACTCAACATCCTTTGTGGCCTATGTGCTGTGAAATATCAAGATAACCACTGAACAAGGTCTAGGTCTGTGTGGAAGTTATGATGACCTCTGTAAAACTACATTAATGTATAAAGGAGAAGGGAAGCCTCACTGGAGATGTCAGAGTCTCCTTGAAGAGGAGCTGTACCCAGAACAATGGATAGGACTTATGGAGGCTGGATGGGTGGAAGGGAGAGGGAATCTAGTATGACTGGAGTGAAGACTGGGGTCCTCTCAGGTGAATAGACAGGGCTCAGAGATAGCTGATGGGACACTACAGGGGTCTGAGGTCATCCTGGTGTAGGACCAATTGAAGAAGGAACACACTGGTTTCTACAGGATGCTACATAGTTCCTTTACGCAATGAATTGGCACAAATGTTAGAAGAAATGTGCCCGCGTATCTGCCAGTCATTCATGGTGGCAGAGAAGAACCAGGAGCACTGAGAGTAGTAAAGATAAGTTGATGTTCAGTTTCCTAAACCTTCATTAGTAGGATTTCAAAGGAAATTGTTTACAATTAATTGAACCTGTCCCTCTGAAAATTATATACTCCCCTTAAATTTTCTCTGACTCTAAAGTCTCATGGACTCCTATCTACCAGCGAGTTTTTGCCTGCATTCTGGAGTCATATTCTCAACCAGAGCACTCTCCTTGTGTGTTAATACTTGCTCTTTACTTTCATTTGTTTTATCTCTGTATCCTACCAGAGATTATTCAGAGGCTTTTCCCCTCCTTTGTAGCCTCAACTCCTTTCATCAGCTCAGTGAGTTGTATCACAACACAGACTGCTTTGACAAGCTTAGGCAAAATTTAATACTCACTATCAATATCTTTTACATATTTCTTTTTTACATGTAGTATTTCTGCAGAGTTTAGATCTGACTATCAGATAGAACTGTGGCTGCTGGCCAAAGACATTGTGGAGATAATTCCCTTATGCCATAGACACATATCCGTGAATGAGGGTTTTGCTACTTTTTCTAGGTATTCATTTTGCTATCATCCAGAATTCTTGACCAAGCTCAATCTTGTTCTATTCACACAGAATTTGCTATTCAGATGCTAACAAGCCATTTAGAAATGACGTTTTCAAACTGGGATGCCTGGGATAATATCTATCCATTCATTCATTTATCCCTGTGAAAAAATTATGATTGTTTGACTGTTTTCATTGACAAGGCTATCAAGTTCTACTGGTGATTGTGAATCACTCCAAGAACTTGCCTCCTCTTGAAGACAGGAATCATTATCCTCTCACAAAACAAGAGAAGAGGTTTAAGACACCAAAACATTGAATAATTCTGTTTTTCTTCTTCTTTTTTTTTTTTTTAAAAAGAAAAACTGTGGCTTTACAAAAAATGTCTCAAAAATTCCCATGGTCTGGAAAATGTATGTATGTGGTGGGACAAAATTAATATAGGACTGTCATAAAGAGCAATATTATTTCAAGTAATATGGGAAGAAAAAGTATTATGTTACTTTCTCCTTCCATGCTTTTCGAGGTCATTTATTTTGCCCAAAATACATTATACATAGTTCTTTGGAATCTCTGCTTCAATGTGTAATCACACACGTGGCTGTGTACATAAATTATGTTTATATTCTCTGAGGGTAAGTTAATATTGGGGATCTTGGGTGATGTATTAGACCCAGGGAAAGGAGTGTGCAGAGAGTATGGAAGAGAGGATCATACAAAGAAGCTGAGGAGAAGTTTTGGCCAGCCATTATGGGGATGTGACACTGGGAAGTATCCTCTCTGAGGGGCCCTCTCTACAGTTTGAACTTATCAACAGATCTTGATGAGCAGAGATGGAAGCAGGTCATCCAGTATTGGTGTGGCCCCAATGGGGCAGCTTTCCTAGGAAGGAAATCTCTGTGACTGGAGTAAGTCCTCTTCACAACCCTTTAAATATGAGACAGAGAAATAGGGGCTGGCTGAGCCTTAGAGCTAATGTAGGCATTGTCCTGCTACCTGGCACACAGCATGGCACATTCTTGTCTTTCAGCATGTGGTTATGAATGAATGAAGGTGACTGCTCAGTTTAGTCTGTGAGTGAGTACCCACATCCTCATGGGATGTGGGCAGCTGCAAGTAAGCAGGGTCTGAGTACTTCTGTTCTCTGGGCACTGGAGGCCATACACTCAAGAGGTAAACATCAGTATCATTCAAGAGATTTCAGCCATTCCTTCCCCATTGGAATCCATAAACAGGCCCCATAGGGTGAGTCGAACTATTAGAACTAATAAACAAGTTCAACAGGGTGGTAATATACAAGATAAATATGCAAACATAAATTCATTTCTATACACTTGTGATGAACACTCTGAAAATACAATTTATAAAACAATTCCATTTATAATACCATGAAGAATAAAATATTTGGAGATAAATTTAACCAATAATAGATAACTTATATACTTAAAACTACAAAATATCATTGAAAAAAAATAAAATGAAATCTAAACAAATGAGAGAAAATTTCCTGTTCATGGATCTGAAGACAGAATATTATTAAGATGTCATTATGCCCCAATTTTATCTACAGATTCCACACAACCCGTATCAAAATACCACTTCACTTCTTTTCCGAAAACGACAAGTTCATTCTAAAATCCAAATAAAATGCATGGATTCAGAATAGCCAAAACAATCATGGAAAATAAAAAGTTGGAGAAATTCAATTTCCCAATTTTAAAACTTACTACAAAGCTACATGTATCACGATGGTGATATTGGTAAAAAGATAGACATATAAATGTCTGTTGGAGTACAATTGAGAATCCAGAAATAAACCTATGTATTTATGGTTCTCTGATATGAGAAAAGAGTGCCAATACCATTTAGTGGAGGAAATTGGTGTGTTGTCTTCAAATGGTGTAGGGATAACTGACTGTCCACATGGAAATATACAAAAATTGGCCGGGTGCAGTAGCTCACACCTGTAATCCCAGCACATTGGGAGGCCGAGGTGGGTGGATTATCTGAGGTCAGGAGTTGGAGACCACCCTGGCCAACATGGCGAAACCCCATCTGTACTAAAAATACAAAAATTAATGGGGCGTGGTGGTGCGTGCCTGTAATCCCAGCTAGTCGGGAGGCCGAGGCAGGAGAATTGCTTGAACCCGGGAGGTGGAGGTTGCAGTGAGCCCAGATTGTGCCACTGCACTCCAGCCTGGGCCACAGAGCAAGGCTCTGTCTCAAATATATATACATATATATAAATTAATTCAAAATGATCAAAGATCTAAAAGTAAGAGATAAACTCTAAAAGTCTTAGAAGGAAACAAAAGTCATCTTTGTGGCTTTGAATTAAGAAATGGTTTATTTTTTATGACAACAAAAATATAAGTAACAAAATAAAAGGTACATAAATTGCATTCATCAGAATAAAAGCTTTATGCTTCAAAGAATACCATCAAGGTGAAAAGGCAACCCACAGAATTGGAGACTATTTTTGCAAATCATATGTATTAAAAGGAAATTGTATATGGAATATATAAATAAACTCTTACAACTCAAAAGTTATAAGACAACTGAATTCAAAATGGACAAAGGAACTGGATAGACATTTTTCCAAAGAAGATATACAAATGGCCAATAAGCAGATGAAAAGATACTCAGTATCACTAACCATTAGGAAATACAAATCAATACCACAATAAGATACAACTTCATACCCACTAGGATGTCTATAATAAAAATAGTAAGTGTTGGCAAGGATGTGGAGAAACTGCAAACTTCATACTTTGCTGGTGGGGATATAAAATGGTGCAGCCAAGTTTGAAAATGGTCTAGCAGGTATTCAAATTGTTAAACATAGCGTTATCATATAATCCAGCAATTCCACTTCTAATCATGTACACAGAAGTGAAAACATATCCACACAAAAACTTGTGCATGAATTTTCATAGCAACATTATTCATAATAGCCAAAAATTTAAAACAAGTTGAATGTCCACCAACTTATGAACGGATAAAGGTGGTATATTCATACAATGGACTATCATTCAGCAATAAATGAAGTACTGATACATGCTCCAACATGGATGAATCTTGAAAACATGCTAACTTTAAGAACCCAGTCACAAATAACCATATATTTTATATAATTTCACTTATGTGAAATGTCCATAATAGGCAAATCTATACAGACAAAATGTATATTAGTGATTGCCTAGAGCTTAAAGGTATGGGGAGATTGGGGTGACAGTTAAAGAGGAGTATGGTTTCTTTTAGTGGTGACTAAAATATTGTAGAATTGGTTGTGGTGATTGATGCATAATTCTGTGAAGATACTAAAATCTATTGCATTATACATTTTAAATGGATGAGTTGTATGGTATGTGAGTTATATTGAAATGAATCTGTTAAAACATATTTGAAGAAATGATTTCCCCAAACATCCCAAGTTGGATGAAAAACGCTAATCTAAATATCTAAGAATCTCAACTAACTGTAAATAGAATAAAGAGTATAGAATAAAGAGTAAGAGATGTTAGCACATCACAAACTGTTGAAAACCAAAGACAGCAAACCTGCAAGGCAGTGAGACAAAATGGAATCATCAAATACAAGAAAGTCACAATAATATTATAGCTGATTTGTCATCAGAAATAATGGAGGCCAGAAAACAAAGGTATGACTGTCAAGGCGCAGAAAGAAAGAAAAAAAAGTCAAGCCAAAATTGCATATCTATTAGGCTGGTGCAAAAGTAATTGCGTTTTTTGCCATTAAAAGTAATGAATATTAAAAGTAAAAAACTGCAATTACTTTTGCATCAACCTAATAGTAAAACCAAACTTCAAAAGTGAGAGTGTGAAAAAAGATATTCCCAGGTAAACAAAGACTGAAAGAATTCATTGCTAGTAGCCCTGTCTTTACAAGAAAGACTAAGGAAATTTTTGCGGGCTAAAATGAAGTAACACCAAATGCTAATATGAACCTATACAATGAAATAATGAGCACTGGTAAAGATAATTACATAGGTAAATGTAACGGTATATATATGTATTATTTCTCTCTTCTTCTTAAAAAAATTTTCATTGATGCTAATAGATACACATAGTTTGAAGGTACATGTGATAGCAATACATTCGTATAATTTGCAAAGATCAAATCAGTGTACTTGGGATATCTATCACCTTAAATATTTGTCTTTACATTAAAAACATTTTAATTACTTTCTTCTAACTATTTTGGAATGTACAATAGGTTATTGTAAACTATAGTTACCCTACTGATCAAACCCTAGGTCTTATTACATGTATCAAATCATGTATCTGCATCCATTGATCAACTTCTCTTCATCTCCCTTCCTTCCTATCCTTCCCTGTCTCTGGTAACCACCAATCTACTCTCTATCTTCATGAGATCATTTTTTAGCTTCCACATATAAGTGAGAACAATCAATGTGTTTTTCTGTGCTTGGCTTGTTTCACTTAGCATAATGACCTCCAGTTCCATCCATGTTTCTGGAAATGACAGTATTTCATTCTTTTTTTATGACTGAAGAATATTCCATTGGCTATACAAACCACATGTTTTAACCCATTCTTCCTTTGATAGGTACAAATGGCCAACAGGTATATAAAATGCTCAACATCTCTAATCATCAGAGAAATTAAAATAAAAACTACAATGAGATATCTCACTCTAGTTAAAATGTATTTTATCAAAAAAATAGATAATAACAGGTGCTGGTGATGATGTGGAGAAAGGAGAACCCTCACACATTGTTGGTGGGAATGTAAATTAGTGTAGCTACTATGGAGAACAGTATAGAAGTTCCTCAAATAACTAAAAATGAAAATTCCATATGATCCAGCAATCCCACTGCTTGATATATCCAAAAGAAAGGAAATCAATATATCAAAAAGGTATCTGCATTCCCATGTTTATTGCAGCACTATTCACAAGAGCCAAAATCTGGATTCAGCCTATTTCTTTCCTTTTAAATGACTTAACACACAATTGCATAAAATAATAATTATAAAGCTGTATTGATAGCTTTATAACATGAAAGACGTTATATTTATTACAATGATAACACAAAGGAAGGGGAAGTAATGGCACTATATTGGAAAAAAGAAGTGACAACAGATGGTAATTAGGATCTACAGGAAGAAATGAAGAGTAATGAAAAGAATAAATGTGTAGGTTAATGTAAAAAAAGATAAAGATATTTTTACTCTCAACTTCTCTACAGATGCAAGATTATATAGGGCAATCATTATAACACTATATTTTGGGGGCTTATAGTACACATCAATGTAATATATATGATAATAATAACACAAAGGAGGGGCAGAAGAATGGATATATATTGAAGCAAAGTTTTTATATTTTCCTGGAACTAAGTTAGTGTTAATTTAGACTTCTGTTTTCTGGTCTGACAGATAAAGAGCTTGAAGGTCATCACTCTTGTCCTTATAACAAGGAAAAGGGGTGAAAAAAACTGAAAAATCAACAACTTTGCTCATATCCATCAGAGAATTTAGGTCACAGGACAAATGCTTGGCCCCAAAACTGGAGAGACAGGTGAATACAGACAGCTCATGCTCATGAATCAAAAGACATGGCAATATTCCCCAAATTGATTTACAGATCCAATACAATCCCTATCAAAATTTCAGCAGGTGTTTCTGGAAAAAAAAAAAAAAGAAAAGAAAATCTGACAAGCTGATACTAAAATTTATATGGCAGGGCAAAGGTCCCAAAATAGCCAAAACAATCTTGAAAAAGAAGAGCAAAGTTGAAGGACTTACACTTCCTTATTTCAAAACTTATTATAATGCTATAGTTATGTCAGTATGGTACTGGCATAAGCACAGATATGTATATCAATGGATCAGAATTGAAAGTTCACAAATAAACTTCTGCACTTATGGTCAATTAATTTTAATAATAGTGCCAGGACATTTAAAAATTATATATTTTTAAAATAAATGATGCCGGCATAATAGAAATTCCACATGTAAAAAGATAAACTTACACCCTTCCCTTGCAAATTATGCACAATAATGACCTCAAAATGGATCATAGACCTAAATGTACAAACTAAAAGTATAAAACTTTTAGAATAAAATATAGGAGAAAATCTTAACCTCGAGTTAAGCGAAGATTTCTTAGGAATAACAGCAAAAGCATAATCCATTTAAAAATATGATAAATTGTACTTCATCAAAATAAAAAATTTTACACTTCAAAAATACTATTAAGGAAATGAAAGACATATCCCACATTGGGATAAAATGTTTGCAAATCATATATCTAATGAAATATTGATAATATTAAAAGATTGTCTACAGCTGAATAACATGAAGGCAAATAATAAAAATAAAAAGGGCAAAAGATTTGAATAAGCATTTAATGAAAGAAGATATGGTTAAAAGATATTCAACATCATTAAACATTAGGGAAATGCAAATTAAAACAAAAATGAGATTTAACTCCCCGCCCACTAAAATGGCTATAACCTAAAGACAGACAATAACAAATATGAGGTTATGGAGAAACTAGAAACTTTATATATTACTGGATGGAATACAAATTTGTGCAGCCACTTTGGAAAACAATTTAACAAGTAAAATGTAAAAAAAAT
The DNA here is from genome assembly GCF_047675955.1 of Chlorocebus sabaeus. Lineage (NCBI taxonomy): Eukaryota > Metazoa > Chordata > Mammalia > Primates > Cercopithecidae > Chlorocebus > Chlorocebus sabaeus. The sequence goes on from NC_132933.1 coordinate 50,851,180, forward strand.
TATTTGAAGAGACTTATCATATTCAAATATTAAAATACATAATTATTCCATAAATGATTCTGGGCAATTATTTTTAGGACGTGAGGACTTCTGTTTGTAACCCTTGGCTTATGACATTTTACTAAACACATAGCAATTAAATTTAAGAGTTAAAATTTTATAATGTAATTGATAAATGTCTATGATTAAATAACAGTGAATATTATCAAACTTTACAGGAACAAATAATTTATAAGATAAAAAGTGAAAAAATCCACAAAAATAAATATTCTCATTTCTTTAAAATTACTGTCTAATGTCATAAATAGAAGCAAATTTAAGAGGCAAAAAACTGAGAAAAACAATAAAAATGATCAGCATAAACAGCTAATATAGATTGATAATTAAAATATGAAGTCTGCAGTAGAGAAAGGATGTGAAAAAACAATTTACTAAAGATAAATTAGAACACGTTAACAAATGTGAATAACCTTAACTTCATTGGAAAGTTCTAAAAAATCCAAAGATAACTAGATACTAGTTTTATTATGAAGTTTTTTATACTTAGAAATTTTGAAAAGATAAAAGTTAAATATAAATTTATTATATGTTCCAACAATACCACTATTAGGAATCTACCCAAGAAAAATGAAAACTTATGCCCACCCAAAGACTCTTACATGAATGTTTACAACAGCATAATTATGCTTCCACATTGGAAACAATCCAAATATCTATTAACTGGTAAATGAATAAGCAAATGCGGTATGTCACATAATGAAATGCTATTCAGCGGTAAAAATATGTATACATGCTATAACATGGATGAACCTCAAGAACATGGTAAGTGAAACTAATCCAATCTTAAACTAGGAGATGAAGAGAATGCAGAAAAATGAAACTAATAAAAAATGCCTCGGTTATCTATATATCTATATCTCTATATACATTTTTTTTAAGACAGTCTCACTCTGTTGCTTAGGCTGGAGTGCAGTGGCACGATCTCTGCTCACTGCAACCTCCACCTCCTGGGTTCCAGCAATTCTCCTGCCTTGGCCTCCCGAGTAGCTGGGATTACAGGCATGCACCACCATGCCCAGTTAATTTTTGTATTTTTAGTAGAGACGGAGTTTCCCCATGTTGGCCAGACTGGTCTTGAACTCCTGGATTCAAGTGATCCACTCGCCTCGGCCTCCCATACTGCTGGGATTACAGACTTGAGCCACCATGCCCAGCCAATCTCCTTATTTATGATCGAGATGGTCAGGCAGAGGTCAATACTCTCCAGTACAAGGGTCGATTGTTTCGCAATGAGCCATATAATGTTCCTAATTAGAAAGCGAAAGGAAAGCTTAGGAAGAGCTTCTGTGTGGGAAACAAGTTGATATATAGGGAACATTGGCAGATTATATTTATAATGTATACTGTAGGTATGTGGCTAATATATTACCTTTAATGGCAAAAACCACAATTACTTTTGTACCAACCTAATACTTGTATTCATAATTTCAATGGAGAGAATAAAAGATCATATGTATACTACTTACAAAAGAACCTTAAATTATAATCAAACATATGAAAATATATCCAAATGTCCTAGTGATTAAAGAAATGCAAATGAGAAAAATGACATAGAATTGAAAATATCAAGATACACAGTAGTATGTGAATATGCTTACATATGCATTATATATTTATCTATAATAGATATAGACATAGCTATAGATATGAATAAAATATAGATTTATAGATTTGTCATGAGCATACACATCAAACTGTTAATATTGGATATCTTGTGGTTGAATAGAGAGAGAGAAGAAAATGCGATATAGTTTCTTACTCAAAAAAATATTTATTTATTTATTTATTTATTTTTTTTTTTTGAGACGGAGTCTTGCTCTGTAGCCCGGGCTGGACTGCAGTGGCCGGATCTCAGCTCACTGCAAGCTCCGCCTCCCGGGTTTACGCCATTCTCCTGCCTCAGCCTCCGGAGTAGCTGGGACTACAGGCGCCCGCCACCTCGCCCGGCTAGTTTTTTGTATTTTTTTTAGTAGAGACGGGGTTTCACCGTGTTAGCCAGGATGGTCTCGATCTCCTGACCTCGTGATCCGCCCGTCTCGGCCTCCCAAAGTGCTGGGATTACAGGCTTGAGCCACCGCGCCCGGCCTAAAAAAATATTTATTTTGGAAGGTATTTTGTAGAACAGATATAAATATTTTGTAATCATGGGAAGCAACTGAGACAGAATTTTGAAAGCATTATACATGCCTGATACAGGTGAAGTCTCTGGCATATAATGTTGGTTTTCAATGTAAATTTGAATAATCACTTTTCATTATCACCTGATCAATTTTCAAACGTAAAATTGGTTGACTGTGTGTATGTGTGCACATGCACACACACATGAATGTGCAATTCTTTCTGCTTTGTGTACTTCATGGCTGCGCTCTTGTACTTTTTCCCTTGTTTGCTAAATCCAGGTCCTTGTCAATAAACATAAGCTTCTGTATAGGAGAAATCATACTTCCATAGCAGTTTTGAATTCCAGAACCTTTATGTCAAGACCTCCAATAAAAGTAAAACAGTCCTACTCAACATTGACAGATATTCCTGGGACCGTCTGGAACACCTGGCAAAGGATATCTGTGGTGTATAGATTAACTCAAGAATAAAGGGAAAGGCTCTTCTGCTTTCTCCATTTCTCTTGGCTCCTGCTGCAGTGACCAGGAATGAGCTTAAACAACACAAACAAACAAAAATATTTTCTTTCACCTATTTCAACATTCTACTTAATGACCCAAATATATGCATGGGTAATCTCATCTCCTTGGTCTAAACAAAATGGTCCATATCTACAAACAGTTACTAATTGTTAAAACACTTGAAGAATGATTTGATTGTAAACATCTTAGGAGAAGGTGTGAGGAAGAACATCTTAAATTTACCTTAAACCGCATGGAGTGACTTTTTTATTTACATGTTCTTCTTTCTAAAAGAAGTCCTATCAGTGTCTTGTGTCTCCATTGACCAGTCTAATCACATTCCCCACGTGGAGTTAGGCAGATATCACAGATATGTTCTGGTCACATTGCTCTCATTTTCTGGGGATGTGACTGAGTAAAGTTCCCATAGGTCTTTCATAGATTCAAGGCATGCAGGTGCTTTTTGGTCTTTGAATCATTTTGTCAAAACAGAAATCTTCTGAGACATCTCAAATCCCCCTTGTTCCTTGGTCTTATGTCTACACAGGCAGCCCTGTGCATATGGAAATGAATTGTTTCCAATAGACTGTCCTTTAGTACAGAGTTCAGCCACAGTCTTTGTCTCAGGCTTCCTCTGATTACCTAGTAGGCTGTCCGTTACAGGCCTCTGTTTATACCCAAGGGTGGTCTCTATAAATTGAAACCTTGTGCCTTCTCACCATTTTTTTCCAGCTTCAGTACACTCATGGTGGTGCTAGACACCTTTTATTACAAGGAAAGTTATGACAATTTTAAAAGGTCAATTTAATACAGATTTATGCCAATGCCACTTCAGAATCCCAAGGTAAGCTATAAACTGACTGTTCTGTTTTATCATTTAATAGACACATGCAACAGTTTTGCCAATAACTTATTATCGGCAAACTATTAACCGATAACTTACTATTTCTTGTACGCAATGGTGCAGACATTTTGACTGAATTTTGCATATTCAGGGATTGTGAACCGTTATTTTTCAACTTCGATGGAAATGTGCACTTCTTATGTTAAATATAAAGACAGAATAATAGATGGGAATGTTTATGAAATAATAAAAATAAATGGTCCAAATATCCATCCCTCTTCTCACCTCCATCAGGTAACATATCATAGCACTCCAAAAGAGCACCAAAACTCATACAATATATAATAGTATGTACACTTCACTTTTTGTGTTTACATTTCCCTGCGGTCCCTGAGTGTTATGCTATTTATGTGAACATCACCTCATTTTCAGAAGAGAGGAGTAAAAAAACTAACATGTATTGAAGGCCTACTATGTGTCAAAACAAACTTTCTCTATTTTCTCCTTACTGTAATTCTGATAGATATTATTCTTAATCTTTCTAGTGAGAGATAACTCATTTCTTTTTATATATGTGTATATATGTGTGTACATATATATGTGTGTATATATATGTAATCATTCACTGAGAACCTACTACAATACTGTACTGAGGTAAGAGTCCTGGGTCCGGGGAAAAGAGGCTGCAGTTGTTAGAGTCTTAAGGCCAGAGGTGAATAGTCTGGTCAACAGGCACAAGCAGTTACCTGCACAGAAAACAAAAACAAAAACAAGACCAGTTGTACCTCAGTAGTCACCAGTTCAGAGAGATGTCTAGAGTGTTAGTCTTCCATCAGGAACCAGTGAATATCTAGAGAAAACCATATTGATCCAGAGGAAACCAGAGACACTAGACTGTGGTAGTGAGTTAAGGCTGAAGACAGGGTTGCTGTAAGTGAGGCTTGGCTCTTTGCACTTGTGTAAAGCACTATTACACATGCCTGGGATTTCTACAGGAGAATCTTGTCATGAATGATGTTTTCTAAAGTAAATTTCCACGTGGAAGTATATAATAAAGAGTCTAACTCTTTTTTAAAGTATTTGCTGACAGCTTTTAAACCTCAGTCATGCATCTTTTCCTTCTGCCCCACACCAGGTAAGCTTATAAGAAAGTCTAGGTGCTCTGTCCTTCAGCACCAGTAAGAGATTCAAACCATGCAAGCACCTGATTGTGCACAGGAACTCTCACCCTGGCCCTACCCCTTAAACAACACACAAATCTCAAGTCAGTCTCCTATTCTTGGTCTCTCAAGCTGTTTTTAGACTAGTTTGGGAGGCCCACCGTGCCCTCCTGAGAAGGCTCATTATGTTAGTAATAAATCTTCTCATACCCTCTTGCTGTGTGTGTGGCATTATCAGTCTTGACATCTGAATCTGATTTTAGGTGGATTTCTATCCTGTTACTTCAGGTGGCTACAAGAAAAGGGCATACTGGGAAGAGTATGATGTACTCATATATTTAGCACTAAGTTGAGGATAAGGAGAAAAATTTATGGCCTTATCTGAGCGGTGACTCAAATTTGCTCAACATGTATTCCAGTGTGCAAAAAATATGTAGGGCCGTTGTCTCTTTAACTGGTTTGATCATCTTAATTGGCTCCACCTACATCTGGCTTTGCTTAGTTCAGCATTCTGTCTGTCCTGTTGAGAATACTCACAGTATCTTAGGTTAACCTTCCCCTTCACCGAACCATTCTCTATCATGATGCTTTGGGTACATGGGTAGTTGTATTGTGGAGGCGGGGAGGAAAGGGGCAATGGCGCTGGAGAAAACAAAGGCTTCTAAAATTCAGGGTTTTTTCTCTGTATCTTCATTTGCTTCTTGCTAGAAGGTAAATACTCTAGACTGATCTCTAGATGATGTACAGCTAGTCCTGGTGGCTTTAGGAGGGTGACTGCCTCACATCCATAGCTTGGTCGTGTGGGCCATGCCATTGTAGCCACTGGCCTTGTGGTCACTCATGACCGTGACCTCTTTGCTCTGACCTTTGTCATAGTAGGTAAGCAGCAAATGGGAACTTTATTAGGAGAGTGGATAGATAGATAGATAAGTAGATAAATAGTTAGACAGAGATACATAGATACAGAAACACATATGTACATATATTTCTAAAATGATATTGCAATTCAAAAACATGATAAGTACAAAGAATGGGTTTATTGTCAGTGAGGGGTGATTACGGACATTACCTTATTAGGATTATTGTAAGGAGAAAATGAGGTCATCTAATTAAGTGTTATGTATTCAACCTTCTTAACATTAACTTTCTATAATGTTATGGGTATTATGGATTTATATGGGATTATACACAATGAGCTATATACATAATTCATAAACACAGATACATAATCTGAAAAGCTTTTTGCAATCTTCTTTTTAAATTAAAAAATATATGATTAACATTACTTTAGGGATGTGATTTGCAAGCAGGGGTATCCAGTGTTATCAAAATATAATGTTACTTTTGCAGATTTCAAAATTCATTATTTATTCTAAATATAACCCCTAATACAATAGACATGTATTTATAGAAGAAAATTACCATGTTATCTCCTTCCTATCCCATTCCCACAAGATGTCTATGCTTTTTTAAAAAAACTGCAAACATGTTTATTTCCCCTTCATTTTTTTAATTAAGCATTTTATTTTGAGATAATTGTAGATTCTGCAGTTGTAATCAATAATGCAGAGCAATCTCTTATGGTATTTACATAGGTTCCCTCAAAGTTAATATCTTGCAAAACTTTAATACATATTACAAGCAATGTATTGATATTGATAAAGATACAGAAGTTTCATCACTACAAGGGTCCCTTGTGTTGCCCCAAGATGTCCCAAGTCCCAAGATGTCCACTCTTGAAAACTAAGTTTATATTTCCCATATATATTTGTGTATAGTATATGTATTTTTATTTGAAAGATTTATCTATTAAAATATTGATAATAAAGTGTTCCATTTTAGTTTAGAACATACAAATACAAGTTGTTCCTAATATTTTTTTCTCTATTTCTTGTGATTGATGCTTTTGATACCTTATTTAACAGGAAAATACTTTCTAATAGAGGAAAGTAAGAGGTATTACTGAAGAGTTGTAGAAACCATGAACAAAGCACTAGAAGTAAATATCTATTATTACTATGATTTTCAAACAATGAAATTCATATATGTATGTTAATATGTAAATATGTATTCTTTTTAATCAGTTGGATTTTATTATATGTATATTCTGAAATTTGCTTTTTCATGTATTTATCTCTTGCTTTTTATATATACTTTAAAATGTGTATATATTTGAATTAGTTTAATATTTCTTTGAAATATATAATAGCTGGCCATAGACATCACTCTTTCAGCTAAGTCAGATTTATTTATATGTCCAGTATATTAATCTTCTCTCACTAAAATACGTTACAAATACTTTTCCAATTTTTCACTTGCCATTAATTTTTGGTTGTTTTGCAAAGGGGGTAGAATATATCTTTTGAACTTTAATAGTTTCAATTCAACGGAAAGCAGTTAACTATAGAAATACTGTCCGTGGCACCAGTGTGCATTTACCAATTTCTGATTCCCAGGCTATTATCATGAATAAAATTTAGTGACCCTGCTGACACTGCAAGGAAGTTGAGGATTTTGCCTCAATTGTGCATGAAATTATGGAGCCTGCAATCAAGTTTGGAAGGGAAAGAAAGTGCTAGAAGGTCTGAAAGTGGGAGAAAATTAGAGAGATCAAGGAACGGGAGGTTAGTGAGAGAGATAGAGAGCATTAATACTTAAATAAAATGTGAAAAACCATAGGAACATAATTAATCTTGTAAATTAATATATGTTCCCCTGGAAACCTTCATTTCATTCTATGTTCTTTCTTGTCTCTGCTGCTTCACCCTATAGTTGAACATCAAATCCACAGTTTTCTTATTGTGTCTAAAAATGGAGAGAGTGTACACACGAACTAAAGATTGGAGTAAGAAAAGGGGTGTTCCAAGAGCACATCTATCCATGACCAGAGGAAAATGGTTGAGTCATTTCCCTTGTGCTGACTTCTTCAGGTCTAACTATATTTTTACATTGAGTATGGATCTATGTTAGAGTTGAGGGTCGCCCAGGTGAGTGACTGCATACCAAAATCCTGAGTTGTATTAACTATGTTACTCCTCTGGGCCTAATTTTTATCTTCTTTTAAATGAGAATAGCACTAATGCTCATGCAACATGATGTTTTGGAGATTAAAATAAAAGACTGGTGGTTAAATGAGTGTGCAGCTATTCCATACTCAAGACTTTGAGGCCCCACTGTCTAGTTTCACATCTCAATTCTGCTACTTAGAAACTGTGACTTTGGGTATACAGTTGTATGTGATGAAGAAGACTTTAGGGTTAGCATTTGCTCAGGAGCATGAGACCACAAGGAATTGTGGGAACTGGCAGGAGGATGAGAGACTGGAAGACCACGGGGTCTGAGCTGGCTAGAAAAGGAGGTCAAGGCTGTGGAAGCCTGATGGTGTACAGAGAGGAAGTAGAGGGGCCATGTGATGGGTTCCATGATTCCTGCACACAAAGGAACCCAGGCAGCTCTGAGCTCTGAGTGCCTGAACAGACACTGTGGTTGATAAGTAACATGTGAGACCATCTGTAGTCCCCACGATGAGGCTGAGAAGTGCACAGTGTGGTCTCTGCTCCCTAGGTGAGAGGACCAAGGCTTAGAGAGGTACAGGAGCTTGTCTTTGAGTATTGAGGCACTACAGGGAAGAACAAAGTTGGCATTATTCTTTATGTGATTGCAACTATCCCCTTAGTTCCTAGTTTTAAGAGATTAACACTCCAACATATGGCTCCTGAATGTACATGTACATAAAGAATTGAAAAGTGGCAAGTGGTAGGGAAGTGGCAACTGATAGGAAATAACATATGCCAAACACAAAAGTGGAGGCATAATTTGTAAACTCGTGGTACCTCTCCTGTGTAATAATCTATAGGATTGTGACTTGAAAACGTCGTACCACTATTATTTTAATTTCGAAAAGTGTACCTGCTGATTGTCTAACGTGCAAGTATTACAGAAGTGTGGAAAATAAATTGTGCAAATGTCCCATTCAACTCTTGCCTGCAATTCAGAACTGCTAAATGCCAGTTGTTGAGAAATTTCCTACCGAAATGACCGTAACCTGAGATTCTGTGCTGCTGCTGTTTGCTTAGAAGTGAAAACAAGTGGCTAAACCCATTCAAGAACATGGACATGGAGCACCCGGTGTAAGCTCTCTGAGGAATGAGCTGGGCAGATGGACTGAATCTTCCCTCCCCCTGCACATGCTAACCTGAGACTCCTCCTCGCATAGTGCACCTTCAGGAAAGGGATGGGTCGGGACGGTGGATGGAAGCCCCCGTTGTGCCAGGTAACATGCCCGCTTCTGTTGGGCTCCAGGTTGAGCATCTGACAGAGTCCCACTGTCTCTCATGGCCAAGGCCCATCTCTGGAAGGAGCGTGTGCCCTTTCTCATCAGGATTTACTGACAAATTACCTATGAATGCAAGCCTGATTGATGTATCTCCTACAACCAGCCAGGAATGAACAGGGATGCAGGGTCTTTCAGTCCTGGCCCTGCTGGCTCATGGTTGGGGCAGGGGAAGAGCAATCCAGGACATGCAGTGTACAATGTGTAACATCACTCTTTATTATGAAAATAAATGGTGATCATGAGTGGGGCGAATACACAGAACAACTGGTTCTTCGAGTGGTTATGTTACCTCGCCTGCAAGTTAACTTTGGCTTTCTGGTGAGCCAGGCCGCCAACCCCAGTCCTGGGCATGGCCTTAGTTAGGCTGGTAAAAAGAGGAAACAAAGAGGATGTGAATGAAGACAAAGAAGACATCAAAGGGCTCCTTTTAGGGGATTTGCTTGAAGGCCTCCACTGGGATCTTGCTCTCGGTCTAGAGGAACTAAAGAAAAGGAGTTGGGACGTCCAAAGAGCCAGATGCCCTGGGTTCCATACCCAGACCACCTGGCCTCAATTTTCTGGCCTTTCTGAAATACAGGAAACATCCACGTTTTACCCACTTGATTCCCAGATCTCACCTGGAGCATAGTGAAAACCTGGTCAGCTTTGGTGTAGTTCTACTCACTGTCCTGAAGGCACCTGGGGTGGGAGAAGAACAGGTGATCTTCAACACACTGACTATGCAATACCACTCCTTCATCTATGCTACTTTTTGCTGGGACACATGTACCAATATGAGCACTATTGTAACAATGAATAAAGGCCTAGGGAAAACCAAAATGCCTGTTGCTGACATTCTTGCCCACTAGAATACAAAGCAGAAAAATCGGGTTGTTCAAATGAACAAGGGCTTAATACATATTGACAAAAAAAAGATGTTCAATAACGAATAGAAATTCAAAACTAAAAATTATCCTCCAATTTTAAAATTGTGGTATAAGACAGGATTCACCATTTTAAGGTGTACAATTCAGTGATTTTTCTGGTATATTTACAAGATTGTGTAACCATTACAATTTCATCTACCCAAAACATTTCCACCACCTTAAAAAAAATACTCCTTACCTGTTAGCAGTCACTCCTCATTCCCCTTTTTGCCCAGACCCTGGTTACCATTCATCTGTTTTCTGTCTCTATGGATTTGCCTATTTGGGGCATTTTATATAAACGACCTCATACAATATGTAGTCTTTTGTGATTGACTGTTTTCACTTAGCATAATATTTTCGAGGGTCATCCATGTTATAGCATGTATCACAACTTCATTCTATTTTATTGCCAAGTAATATTTCATTATGTAGTTATATCACATTTATCTTCATAAATTGATGAATATTTGGATTGTTTCCACTTTTTGACTATTATGAATAATGCTGCAATAAACATTCATTTTCAAGTTTTTGTGTGAACACAAGTTTTCATCACTCTTTGTGTAATTGCTGTGTCATATAGTAATTCCATATTTACCATTTTGAAGAACTGCTAAACTATTTTCCATAGTGGCTGCATCATTTTCCATTCTTACCAGCAATGTATGAGGGTTCCAATTTATCCATAGCTTTGTCAACATTAAAAAAATTTTTTAATTGACATAATAATTATACATATTTATGGGGTACATAATGATGCTTTGATACATGCAATGTACAGTGAGCAGATGAATGTAACTAGCATATCCATCATCTTAAATATTTACCTTTGTGTTGGGAACATTTAATATCCTCCTTCTAGCTATTTGAAACTACATATTATTGTTAGCTATAGTCATCCTACAATGTTGTAAAACACTAGAACTTATTCCTCCTATGTAACTGTAATTTTGTATCTTTTAACACAGCTCTCCCTATTGCTTTCCTCCTATCAACACTTGTTATTTCAGTTTCAAAAAATGGTAGCCATCTTGCTGTGTGTGAAGTGATACCTCAGTGTGGTTTAGATTTTAACTGGGTTATTTTCATTTTTATGGTTGAGTTCCAAGAGTTCTTTATATATTGTGAATACAAGTCCCTTATCAGATATATAATAATGCACATATTTTCTCTGATTCTTGGGTTGTCTTTTCACTTTATTGATAGTGCCTTTTGATGCAAAACGAGTTTTAAATTTTGAAAAGTCCACTTTATCTAATTTTGTGTGTGTATGTGTGTTTTGTTATATGCCAGAAACCATTGTCTAATTCAAGGTCACAAAGATTCACTCTTTTGTTTCCTTCTAAGATTTCTATAGTTTTAGCTCTAACTTTTAGGCCTTTGGCTATTCTGATTTATTATTGTATATGGCATATGACGGGGTACAAATTCATTGTTTGTGAGTGGATATCCAGTTGTGCCTGCACCAGTTGTTGAAAAGGCTATTCTTTCTTTACCCATTGACTTTTTTTCTTGGCGCTCTGGTAGAAAAACAATTGACCATAAAGGTAAGGATTCTGGTTTATTTTGGACTCTCATTTTATTACATTGATCTATACGTCTATTCTTAGGTCTGTATCACTCAGTATGGATTGATTACTGTAGCTTTGTAGTAAGACTACAGTAACTTTGTAGTGGGTCCTCCAACTTTGTTCTTTTTCAAAATTATTTTTTATTCTGCATTCATTGTATTTTCATTTAAATGTTAGGGTTAACCTCTTAATTTCTACAAAGAAGCTAGCTGAGATTTTGATATGGATTGCATTTGCATTGAATCTATATATAAATTTGGGGAGTATTGACATTTTAACAATATTAATTCTTCCAATCCAGGGACATGGGATATCATCCCATTTATTTAGGTCTTCCTTAATTTCTTTCTATAATGTATTGTAGATTTCGAAGTAAATGTTTTGGATTTTTTTGTTGTTAAATTTGTTCCTATGTTATTTTTATGCTTTTGTACGTGGAACTGTTTTCTTAATTGTATTTGCTTATTGTTCATTACAGGTATATAATAATACAATTGGTTTTTGTATATTAATTTTGTATCCTGAAACAATGCAGAACTTGTTTATTAATTTTAACGGGTTTTTAAGTGGTTTCCATAGGATTTTATATATACAAGATCATGTCATGTGATCTGAACTCTATATTGTTTAAAAATTAATTTCATTATCACAATTAATGTATATACTTTAGGAGCCCACTCATTTTTGGAAACACAACATCTAAATAGTTATTTTTACAAATTAACTGAAAGTTTCCGTTTTTCACTCCCCACTCTTCCCAGCTCACATCTATCCTGAAAGACTCCCAGCACTCACTTCTGAGACTGCTCAAGTTTCATCCCAGACTCGATGGAGACAGTCTCCACCATTTCCTGCTGCTCCTGGGAGAGGGTAGGCAAGGAGTTGGAGGAAGGTGCAGGCACTGGGATGGAGAAGGCACTCTGGGTCTCCTTCATGCTGGCATTCCTCACAATCAGCTTGTCATTCACAATATACAGACTGAAGGAAATATAAGCTCTCAGACAACTGGAAAAATGGACAACCCCACACTTTCAACAATAATCCTACTTCCACTGCCACTGAGGAACCAGATTCCTTCCAAGCCGCTACTCTGCCCACCTTTCAGATTCCTTGGCTGGTAGGCTTTACCCCTGCTGCAGAGTCAACCTTTGGAGAGATTGTCTACCAGTTTCCTTAGATTTGTAGATTTAACCCCAATGCATTTACATTTTACAAAAGAAGTAGACATCCCATTTTCAGAAAAGGACTGTTTCACAGAGAAGTCTTATAACTGGACAAAAAGATACACAGCTAATTAGTAAGTATTGTGGCCAAGAAGAGAATCTGGTATTCTCATAATCTAGACCTCTCCTTGGATCTACCAGTTGGCTTTCCATGGTACTGAGAACATCCTGAGGACTGCACCACCACATTACCACACCACTGGCTCCAGGACAGGATGGGTACTCCCACCCACAACACAGCACTTACTTGGAATTGCTGAAAGAAGTCAAGATGAAAGTTCGGGTGAAGGCAAGAACAGAACCTGGAGACTCTCCTTCCACTTTAAAAACAACAAACAATGATACCTCCTTACAGTTGCATATGCTTTACAAATTCATACAGGGTTCTCCAGTCAGGGAGATAATCTTTTTGCACCCTGAAGGGAGCCAGGCTGGGACAACTTTTCATTGAGAGTCAGGAGGGGGTTTCAGGGACTGAGAGGGCAACAATAGGAACAATTAGCTCCCAGGGATAGAACCCCATAACATGTGTCAGGTCTCTTGACAAACATAAGTTCGCTTGATTCATTTTACACGGTTGCCCAGGAGATGAGCTTACCAACCCCATTTTGCAAATGAGGAAACTGAGGGGTTAGGTAACAGGACAATGTTCCAAGTTCACAAAGTAACAACCTGGGATGAGAACCATCAAACTCTACAGACTGTGTCCCTAACACCTGAGCGGTGCAGGTGCAGACAGGTATGGATGTAGGTCAGGAAGTAATGATGTTTGGGAACAAAATTGGGGGAGAGGAAGAACACAAAGGGAAGGGAACAAAAAGGAAAGAACACAAAGATAACAGAAAGTTGCCAGGAGAGGAAGAACACAAATGGAGAGGAAGAATGCAAGGGGAGGGGAGAAGAGCAACCTGGGAAGCTGAGAGCGTTATTGGAGTAAGCCCAGCCTGGGGAAGGGAGTAATGAGTGATGTGGAGAGAAGACTCTATAGACACTCACCTTCCTTAAATACTCCATTGACAGAAAAGAAGAGCATCCTTTCCTGAAAGGGAAGAAGAAAAAACTAGAGCCTTCATGATCCTCCTACCCACCTACCTACTTCCTACCTACTCCAGCTCTCTGGGCCTGACTGAGGGAGGAAGCAGGTGCTCACCGTCTGGATGCACAAATCTACCACATAGGAGTTAAGGTCATGCTGAGTTCTGGGCAATACACTGAGGGAGTCCACAATCTCACGTTTTGTGTGCTTCAGCAACTGAACCCTCAGGCCTGTGTGAGAAAGAGAAGCATTGAGGGCTGCCACACCCTATACCCTGTACCCTATTATTGACTTTCCACCCCATTTCCCATGCTGATCTTCCCCCATCACACACTCACGAGGGTCCTTGATATTCTTTATATTCCTGCTATCCTTGAAGTATTTTTCCAAGCTGCTCCTAGGAGAAGAGGAGGAACAGGAGTGAGTGGTCTGGGTAGTGCAGACATTTCCAGGAACTGGCCTTTTCGGGGGAGCCACATGGCCCCAGACCAGAGTCAGAGCTGTGACACTCACGGTTCTGGGTCCTCAGGGTTGAGGGTAATGGTCAGGGAGAAGCAGGCCTTGTCATGGTAAACACTGAGGAGACCCTTTCGATCTTCAGAGTCATAGATCAAGTAATACCTGTGAAAGAGCAGTGGGGATAGGCTATCTCTGTGGCCTGGGCCCCCAAATGAAACTTGAAGACTTCCTAAATCCATGAATAGACATTTTCTTGGGTGGCCTGTCTTGTCTCAGCCTTCCACTGCCTTAGGATTCTGGGGTACTTACTGAAGCAGGAACTGAAGTACCAGACTCTTTATGGTCTCAGATCCTTTATAGCTTTCCTGGAATCAAAAGACATCTTGAAACTATGTGGTTTAAAAAACGTCCCTTACAATATCTCAAATCTGGTCCCTCCTTACCTTACAAGGTTTTAGTATCTCAGGGGCTTCAATGCCAATTATAATTGGAGATCCTAACTCCTGGCCATCCTGAGCAAGGAAAGAGGCAGTCAGCAGTGCATACCAGGGAGGTAGAGTTGGATGAGCAAGGAGATGAACAGGCCCGGAGGGAAAAAGGGTTAGAGGTGAGGCGTGAAATTGCCCCCTCAAAATTCTATCAGCAAGACAACAGTTGGAGTCTTCAACAGTGGGTCTTGGAAGCATCTGTATTATTAGATGCAACTTTTGTGTGAATTAGTGAGTGTGAGTGCCTGTGTGTATTCAAGGACATTTTATTCCAGGGAGAATATTCTTGTCTTTTTCAGGAATCTATGCCTCTAAAGTGGATGAGGGTTGGATACAAACATGTAATCTAGGCAACAGTCAAAGGACTTGAGGGCAGGCATGGAGGTCATGTACTTGAGTAAGAGGAGACAATGATGACAGTGAATACTTACCAGGCGTAACAACTTGGGGAAATATTCCCGGATGGTACTGTCCATAACAAAAAATAGAATGAAGTGATTGACAATTCAGAGTTGCACAGCCTCTCTCCCTCTCCCTCTCCCTTTCCCTCCCCCTCTGCCTCCCCCTCTGACTCTCCTCCCTCTCCTTCCTCCTGGTTAGCTTCCACCTAGACTGCCCCGACTCTCTTCTCCAGTGCCACAAGAAGCAGCATTGGGAGCTCCAGGGTTTCATCCCCCTCCCTCCCTCCCCTTTGTCCAAATCCCGACAGAAGGCTCCGCAGGGAGCAGGAAATGGAGTGGGAGCGCAGGGCTCTGCTACCCCACTGGCTGTCCATCAATCTGCCTGGCCTGGCCCTGGCCAAGACCAGGTCAGCCCTTAGGGATGCCCAGGATGCTGGGATAGGTAGCTGAGTGAGGCTGGGCTCAGGAGACAGGAAGGGTAAGGCAGGGGGATGACAACAGAAATGGGGTGAAGGCAGGGGAGGGAGAGACAGGTGAGACGTAGGAGAGGAGAGACAAGGGAGAAACAGGATGCAAAGTAAAGGGAAGGGAAAGATGCTCTACTGTGGAGGTGGAGTTCAGGGAGGTATAGAGGAGAAAAGGGCTCCCCTGCTGCAGCCCTTTCCCTCATTGCCCCCAGCTGGCCCTGGGGACCGAGGCAGGAAAGGAAAACATGCACCTGTTGGGCTGGGGCCCACTGGGTGCAGCTGGAGCCTTTCTCACCTGTGTGAGCTCAGTCTGAGCTGCGCATGGGAAACAGAGCAGCCACGGGGACAGGAGACCTTCTCCCAGGAGGAGTGAAGGGTCAGGCCCCAGCTCAGCATGGGGTTCAGAGTCTGGGGACCCACTCTCCCAACCACTGCATTCTCTTCTGATGGTCCCTGACTCCTGTGCCCCTCTGTGCTGGCACCTTGACTGAGAAATGCTACCTGTCTCAGGCTACCCAGGGCTCCTCTGAGGGCCCAGGCAGGACGATGTGAAGTGTGGAGGGAAGGAGGGGCAGTGCCCTGAGAGGTCTGTCCTTCTGTCTCCTCAACCTCCTCGGCCCTCTGCCTTCCACTTCTGCCTCAGGAACGTGGCCCGCTTCTGGTCCCTTGACTCAGGAAACCCAGGTTTCTCCTCAAGGAGGGCCCAGTTCCTGGCATTGGGCCAGAGGAAGAGATGACATGACAGCAGCCACCCAGGGCCTCGGCCCTCAGTATGAAGCAGGGAAGCCCCAATGTCAGCCCAGGACAGGTGGGGGGACATTTTTGGAGCAAGAGGAGAACCCCTCTTGGGACAGGGGAGGGAAGCCCCATCTCAGCATGGAGGCAGGAAGGCCTGTCTCAGCATGAGGCCCTGGACTAAAGGAGTCTTCTCGGTCCAGGGCACCAGCATCTCAATACTGCTGGTCCTGGGGAGGTGGGAGAGCCCCGCTTCCTGGAGCACACTTACGGAGGGCACGCTGGGGGAAACACACCCCAGAGCAGGTGAAAAGGGGAGCATGTCAGAGGAAGGAAAGGAGACCTCTAAGCACAGATGAGTGAGTAACACAGAGAGAGGGGAGAGAGAGAGAGTAGGAGGGGAGGTCTGTGGTTCTCCCAGAGGACCAAGGCCGCTCCTTCCCACAGAAGGGCACTTTCAGACACAGCTCAGTCACCCAGGTAGCAAAGGTGCCCAGGAAGGGCGACAGGGGTTGCCACTGACCTTACATAGGCGGACTGGTCCGAGAAGGTGCTGCACAAGGGGTTCCCTTCTAGCCATAGCTCTTCGAGCTTAAGCCCTTTCACCTTGCCCAACTCCCATGCTGACTTCAGCTAAGAAAGATGGGGAGGAAACTGGAGAAGGAGGGCCAGGGAAAGAGAGACACCTGGGACCGTGGGTCCCGAATTCCCCCAGCTCTCACAGTCACCCACAGGTACCTCTGCCTGCTTGTTGCCATTATCCTGGTGTGTACTGCCATCCACCCTCCATCCAAAGTTGTTCTGGCTCCCCCTTCTCACCTTATTTTTGGAGAGGTTCAGGGTCTTGACTTTGGGAGCCTTCTCTATAATGTCAGGCAGGCCATCTAGCTGGTGCAGTTTGTTGTCACACAAGTTCAAAGATAATAGCTATTGGGTAAGAACAGTTAGAGTGATGGATACTATCTCGAGGCTTGGAGACAAATCTGCCTTTCACCCCATCTCTTCCACCCCTCTAATTAAATACTAGCACTGGGCCTAAGGCTTCACCTCAGGGAAATTCCTTTCAATGATCTTCAGAGTGGCAGCCATGCAGTTTCTTCGATTCAGGATTATATCAATATGATGTTTCACCAAGTCTCCAGGAAGCCAAGAGAAGGGAAGCAGAAGGCTTTGAGGGGCCTGACTGGATCAGCACCAGCACCAACCCCTCCCAAAGTTGCCATCCATATAAATCTCCCTCCCAGGCGGACTGTTCTTCCCCTACTTGCCCTAGAATTGCTGCTGTCAGCCATACCTGGGTCAAAGCGGAGCCTCTGGAGATCAAGAGCTTGCTGGGAGACATCATATCGTTTGTTCAGGGTCAACTGCAGAGACAGAGACGAAGAAAGCAGCTCTGAGGCTCTGGTGGTGTGGTGGTCATGACAGGGAAATATAGGTGCAGGGGAAGAAGAGGTGCCTTGAGTATGTATTACCTGTAGCTGTGCCATCTCTTTTGGTTTCAACATTTTCTGCATAGACTGGGGTTTAGTAGAAAGATTGACAAAAACAAACACCTGCAAGAAGGCAAGGCAAGGTAAGCACCAGGACCTCTAATCTCAAAAAGACAAAGACTAGCCCCTGGCCTGTCCTCCTTCCCAGAGACTACATATAGGGAGTGTTGTTGACATATACCTTTTGGTTTTTCTCATCATGAATCTTGCAGTTGACTTTCTTTAATGCACAGGCAGCACTAACATCCTGAACAAAGAAGTGGGCCTGATTTTTGTTGTAGTGGAACTACAGGGAATAAAGGCAAGAGCAATAGTGTCAGAGGTCATTGGCTCCTGCTGAGTCAGGCGTCTCCCCCTCCCTTGTGCCCACTCATCTGGCTTCACCATCTTCTCTTACAGCGACTGGAGTGAAGGGGACATTGCAATGGCTCTGGATTGAATTCACTATCCAAGTCTTATCATACTTTATCCCATAGGGAATCTAATGGTGAGAAGAAGGGATAGGATAGAAGAGAGACAACATGGAATTAAGTCTGGAAAATAATCCAACTAAGTGTTTTATTCTAACCTTCTAATGGAGCTTTAAAAGACTTCTAAGATAGGGACCATTAACATGATTTCAACCTTTTTTTTTTTTTTTTTTGCCAGACATGGATTTCCTAGTTGTCCTTTTCTCTCTATTCCAAATGTACCTCCCAGATAATAAAATTCAGATGTTCTAAATGATCCTTTTTTTTTTTTTTTTTTTTTTAAGGTGCTAGGAGATTCTACCTATGGAAGATCCAGCCTGCACCTCTGACAAGAACTCCAGAAACTCAACACTGCTGCACTTAGCTTGAGCCATGAGGCATCTTGTGGAGAGCTGCTCCATCTTCTTGGCAGTAGTTTCCACCTTTGCATTTAGACAACCTCTTGTGTCCTCTTGCAGTCAGCCTGTTCCCTTTACATTGTTTTTCTGAACCTGTGCTTAGATGTTAACTGCCCCCGTCCTCAGAAAAATATCTAGTATTTCTACGTGTGATTAACACAACTCTCCCTGACCCACCTTTCCTGCACAACTTTTGCATTTTCTCAGGACACTCACTGTGACCTTGAACCAGGTCCCCAGGTCTCCATTCTGTGTGTTCTTCTCCACTTCTCTCTCTGGAGGAATTCTATCTTGGTATTCACTACGGCATTCCACACTCCTACTATTGGGTTGTAAGGTAGAGGGGTTGCTGTAGGGAAATGGATAAAAATATATGTCTATAAATGTATAGAAATGCATAGAAATGTGACACAGTTTTTCATACACCCTCAACTCACTTAAAACCAGGTCTGCAATTAGGATTTCTCAGCCATTACTTCACTTTCTAGCATTCTTCAGTTTTTCAAGGAGAGGAAAAATAAAACTACAGAGAGTGAAAGAATTACAAAGTCCCAGGGGCTGCTATGTGCAAACCAGCCTGCCTGGTCACTTACTTTCTTATTTGGGGGTCCTCGTGGATATCCCCCACCTCTACATTTTCATCTTCCTTCTGAAGGTGGGGAGGTGGGAGCTCATACCCATCATGTTCATCATGAAAGTTCTCCTTTCCAAAATTCCCCTGGGAAGAATCTCCACCTTTATTTTCTCCTTGAGGAGAGCTGCTACCATCACTCTGTTCTGAAATTAGGAACAAAAATAAAAGTTCGAAGACAAATCAGTGGTCATATACCATGTACCATTTCTTGGCCTAACATAATAGTAAGGCAAGCAAAGTGCCAACCTGCCCTAATAGAGCAGTCACACAAACCCCAGAAAGCAAACTCCTCTACCTGTCCAGATAGGAGAGCCTTTTCTCACAAATGACATAATTAGGGAAGAGATCTTAAAGGAGGAGGTAACCGTGTGGAACTATTTGGAAAATGGAGCATGATTTATAGAGAACAGAGTGTGAATGTTCATGGATTAGAGTGGACATCAACCAAACCCCAGGAAGGATCCAAATGTTGCCTTCTGTTATGCCATTGTAGTCTAACAACCTCACCAAAACCTGATAGGCAACCTCTCTCACACTTCCCAAATGCAATCAGCCACCAAATTGATTTTATTAACAATCAGCAAGCTGTACTGTCTTTTCTAGTGCAAGCTTTCATGACAGGATGGATTGATGCATCATCCTGCTAAACTGTCTCTCTGCCTCCAGCCTTGACCTCAACAATACTCTTCTGGAAATACACAGAGTGAGCTTTCTTTTTGCTGAGCCTAAAATGCCTTTCAGCTGAGAAGACAATGCTTCTAACCTCCACTCTTCTATAACAAGGAGCTGAACAATGATCAGAAATGGTGTCAACTATAGTTTCCAAGTGTTTAGCGATTTTTCTGTCATCAGAGAGAATACTCTGTATGACTTTCATTCTTTTAAATTTATTGAGGTTTGTTTGATGGCCCAGGACATGGGCTATGTCTGTGAACATGGTCTATCATGAATGTTACAAGACATGTGGAAAAATAGTGTACTCTGCTGTTGTTGGGTAAAATGTTCTATATATGTCATGTAGATCTGGTTATTGTATTGATTATACTATTCAGATCTTCTATAACCTTGTAGATTTTCTATATAGTAATTCTATCAATTGCTAAGAGTGGGATGTTGAATGCCCCAATGATAACTGTGGACTTGGCTATTTCAGCTCCATCAGTTTTTCTTTCATGTATTTTGAGCCTCTGCTGTTTGGGTGTGTACACAAGTAGGATCATTCTGTCTTCCTGGTGGATTGATCCTTTTATCATTATGTAATATTCTTTTTGTTTCTATTGGTTTTCTTTGCTAGCAAGTCTACTTTATCAAATAATTGTGGACTCAGGAATGCTTATAAAGTGTTTCAGTTATATTTCACACTGTATTTACTCCTAGGAATTTCCTTGTTCACCCTCCGTATTCCCCACCAACATGTTCAATTCACCATGTGGCAAGATTTGGAAGTTTAATTTACATCTACAAGATAGTATCAATTATCTTTCCCATAAGCGTATTCACAAAGGATATTTTATTTTTATCACATTCAACTGAAACAACAGTAATGCTAGTGGTTTTGGAGGTGGGGATTAAGGAAATTAGACTATGTGAAGCCAACTTCCTTTTAGCATTTAAATTTAAGATTCTCTAGGTTTGTATTTTATTTTTTATATATATATATATATACACACACATATATATATATATATATATATTTTTTTTTTTTTTTTTTTTTTTGAGACAGGGTCTCACACTGTCACCTAGGCTGGAGTGCAGAGGCATGACCTTGGCTCACTACAACCTCCACCCCCTGAGCTCCACTGAATCCTCCCACCTCAGCTTCCCAAGTAGCTGGGACCACAGGTGCACACCACCATGCTAGGCTTTTTTTTTTTTTAAATTTTTGGTAAACATGGGGTCTCACCATGTTGCCCAGGCTGGTTTCAAACTCCTGAGCTCAAGAAATTTGCCTGCCTCGGTCTCCCAAAGTGCTGGGATTACAGACATGAACCACTGTGCCCGTCCATAAGTTTGTATTTTATATGTATTATATATTAATTACTCCATGTTATCTCAGGACATACTTGCGAGTAAACATTCTATTCAGTCCTGATCACTTTACAATATACTTATTATGACCAGGCCTCAGATGAACTCCTCTGAAAAGTCATTGTTTTCACTGTGTGACCCATGGTCAAGACAGTCTTGTTACTCACAACCTTTGGAACTTTCCCTGTATGGCCCTGGAAGTGAAATTAAATGTGGGTTAGAGCATTTGATCCAGAAATGTTCGGTCCCCAAAATTTGATGATAGCTTGGAGTGCTCTCTTTTTCTCATATTTCACATCCAATTGATCAGGAAAGTCTCTTGACTCTACCTTTAAAATATATCCAGAGTCTGGCCCCTTTTCATTCCCTCCATTGCTACTACCCTGGCGAGGTCACCAACATCTATCTCCTGGATTACACTGCTTTCCAACTTGTCCCTCTGCTTTTACACTTGCTCCCTCACCGTACATTTTCATCATAGCAGGGAGAGTGATTTTTTTGAAGCATAAGTCAAATCTTCTCATTCCCCTGCTCAAAAATCTTATAACAAGGGTTTGAATCCCATCAATATGTTAAAAAGCCATGAGTTCATAATGATACTCAAAAACAGCAACCAAGAAGATCCTTATTGATGACATTTGTAGAATGCCAGGAAACCAACTTATATTTATGAAAATTTGTAAATAAAAGGGAAGAATCAAATATTTATTTTTGCCTTTCCTGTGCAAGCTGTACATAAAGATAGCCAATTGTTGATGAAATTTTATTTTTATAGGAATATTCTAGCTAATATATGAAGAAGGCAAGATAGAATTTGACTATCGTCATTCAAAAACTTCTAATTAAATAAAGAATTTATACAGTGATCATTAATGCCTTGTAAAAATCACAAAAAGGGAAATAACCAGATATCATGTACTTTGTTATGGGTACCACCTATGAAATATTCTTGCCAAACATTAAACCTGAATCTGATCAGGCCTCAGCAGCAATTTAGGACTTCATCATTGTGGATAGGCAATGAACCAAATGTATGACAAAAGACCCAGTTTCTTTAACAAATAATTTGAGAAAGGGGAGAAAGACAGAGAGACTGAGAGATAGAAACAGAGAGAGAGGTGATAAGTGAATATGTTTGCTGCTGTATGCTTGTATGCTATTGAATATGTTATATATACACAGATATATTTTCAAACTGCAATCATATTGTAAAAATATCTGTAACTTACTCTTTCAGTTAACATTTTACATCATTGCATGTTCAGAAATAATACTTAATTGATTTTTATTATTTATCAAATTAATATGCTTTCCTTTAAAGACATTGTGGAAATTAAAGCTAAGGTCACCTGTTTACCAGAGCAAGAACTGATGGTTGAATCTCATTGAGCTGAAAGCTCAGGAAAGAATAAATAGGATTAGTTCAAAGTTTACCTTTTTCATATTCTCTAAAATATCTAAATAACAATTTCTGACTTTAATATAATTTATGCATTCGATTATTATTATAGTTAAAATTTGTCACAGGTCGGGCACGGTAGCTCATGCCTATAATCCCAGCACTTTAGGAGGTCGAGGAGGGTGGATCACCTGAGGTTGGGAGTTCAAGAGCAGCCTGACCAACACGGAGAAACCCTGTCTCTACTAAAAATACAAAATTAGACTGGCATGGTGGCGCATGGCTGTAATATCAGCTACACTGGAGGCTAGGGCAGGCGAATCGCTTGAACCCAGAAAGTGGAGGCTGCAGTGAGCCGAGATCACAGCTTGGGTAACAAGAGCGAAACTCCGTCTCAAAAAAAAAAAAAAAAAAAAAAATCTGTCACAAGTTTAATCTACTAATAAAATTTCAAATTTTAATAAATCTTTCCAAAGTTTTGCTACTATAAACAATGCTGTGAAGAATAGGATTATATATACATTCTATTATTTGTTTACAGTTTTTCCTGCAATAATTCTACAAGTGGATTACTTTGGTCAAAACATGAATGCTTTCAAATTTAAGAGATTTTTAGAAGTGGCATTTAAAATATACATTTATACTTATCTGCATGTTAATCAAGAGTGAGTGAATGAGCTTATATTCTCACCAGTTCACCAACCATTTTGAAAATGTGTATATGTTGATAAAACAATTGCCCTTTTTAAAGTTTATATTTTGAAAAACATTCCCTCAATGTATATATTCATAATTAGTCAGGAGGATGGCGGGAAGAGAAGGATCTAGAATTTATTATCAGGGGAGTGGCTGAGATATCAGAGAGTAGTTGAAGGCTGAAAGAGACCTGACAGTCTCATAAACAAGAGGCAAACACTCAAGGATGGAAGCATAAGATGAGGATGAGCAATGGCAATACAATAAAATGAGAAAAACTTCTGATATACTGAATCCATGCTAGCCATATATGTCCATCTGGAAAACTTCATGGAAAGCACATTACATTTGTTTTCCCATTCCTGTGACATTGTCTTCCAAACATTAGAGAGAAGACACAGTAAAGAAGATGATAATGAGGATAATAAGAACTATGCCAAACTCAGCATTTGAAAAAATAAACCGAGTTTTTCTTCCAGGAAAGAGAGACTAGTTAAGTTGCACCAAACTTCCAACTGAGAACAACTAGAAAAGTGTGGAAAATAATTTAAAATTAAAAGTTATTTAAAGGCATCAAAAAGCTAATGATATAATAAGATGCTATGGGGGAAATACCAGGGGAAAAAAGGAAACTCAGAATGTAATCCCAATCCTGGGGGCTGATTTTTTTCTAGCAGCAGTTGATGATTCCTGAGGATATAGGTAAGATGCTAAAATGCTGTGAATTTGTACCAAATTCCCACAGAGTCATAGAGCTAAGAGCATAAAATATGAAGTTGGGTATGTCAAGGAGAGGGGACCTTGGCAAACCACTCAGGCTTAGATAGGAACCTCTAAGAGCTATGTCAGGTAAATACGGGTAAACTAGAAATAGACCACCGTCCAAGGGACTGAAGTCCAAATTAATCATCTCAATCATCAATGAGATTAAAGAGATTTGGGGTTTTCCTTGCAATGTAGCAAGTTGACAGAAAAAAAAACTTCCCTGGAGCAAGACAACTTCATCCTAAGACCGAAATAAATAAATCTACAATTTATTATATATAGTTCCCAGAAAAAAAATCTAGAAGGAGATAAAAATGACATGATTAAAAACCAAGCAAGCAAAAAATAAAAAATAAAAAGGACAATAAAAAACACATAAAATCCAGATAATCAGATAATGGCATTATTGTCAAGAATATAAAAGATTAAGTATTTCAGCCAAGAATTGGAAAATATATTAAAATGAACAGAATTTCTAGAATTCATAAATGCAATAACTGTAATTAAGAACAATTTTGTGATTAGCAGCATAACATAACAGATATACTTTTGTGGTCTTTACCCTTCAGATTACAATGTACATTCTTGCCTTACCAGTCTAATGCATATTAGTTCTTTTACATCTCCTTGAACAACAAGGAGGTTTGGAAAGAAGGATCTGAAGAAAATATCCAGAATGAAGTATGAAGATGCAAAATTATGAAGAATACAAAAAGACATGGGGCAAAATTAAAGGAGATACAGTGAATACACCAAACATGTTTAACTGGAGTTCTAGAAGGAAGAAAAGAGAGTAGTGCAAAAGCAGTATTTCAAGGTTTCAAAAAGTAACAAAAGATACCAAGTCACAGATGCAAGAAGCAATGTATATTTCAAGTACAGTGGGGCATGAGGAAAACCAAACCCAGGTCCATCATAGTACAGCTGTTGAAATCCAAAGAAAAAAGCAAATGTTCAAAGTAAAATCAAAACAATGGGTTATCTTCAAATGAGCCAAAATAAGACTGGATCGACATGTAATTTTTAAACAGAAATAATGTAGCTTGAAGAAAGTAATGTTATATATCCAGAGTGCTAAAGTATAATAGCCGTAGGCCTAGAATTGTGTGTTTATTTAATTTCCGGTTTTTTTGGAAGATACAAAAATGGAAGTTAAATAAACATCTGTGATATTGCAAAACATATATTAGATCTTCAACCCTGTTTCCTGGCATACAGCTCCTAAAATTTTTATAAACTCCAAAGTGAAGTCTTTTTGTATGCTAGACTGGCAGTCCCTAGGTAGCTTCAGGATTGGGGATGGTCACTGGAAAGAGCAAGGCAGTATTGAAGGGCTGGGACTTTCAAGGGACTGAAGGGTAAGTCAGTCACCAATGGCCAATGCATTAATCAGTCATGCATACATAAAAATCCTACATAAAAAGTCAAAGGACAGAGTTCAGAGAGCTTCTTGATGGATGAACACATGAAAGTTCCTGGAGGGTGGCACACCTGGAGAGGGCATAGAAGCTCCACATCTCTTCCCGCTACCTTGCCCCATACATCTATTTGTCTGCATTATTTGCAATATTCTTTATAATAAGCTGGTAAATGTAAGTGTTTCCCTGAGTTCTGTGAGCCATTCTAGCAAATTAATCACATTCAAAAAGAGGGTCATAGGAACTCCAACTTGAAGGCGATCAGTCAGAAGTTCTGGAGCCCCAGACTTCCGATGGGTGGTGTCTGAAGGAGGGGGCCAGTCTTGGGGACTGAGCCCCCAACCTGTGGAATCTGATGCTATCTCCAGGTAACCTAATTTAATTTTGATGCTATCAAAATTAAATTAGCGGACACACAGCAGGTGTTTACTATAAAGCTGATTGCTTGCTTGTTGGTGGGGAAAACTCCCCCACACATTTGATCACAGAAGTCTTCTGTGCTGATGGTTGTTGTGGAGTGAGAAAATAGAAAAAAGCACTTTAAGTGATTTTTTTTTCACACTTCTGACTTTTTTTTTTTTTTTTGAGACAGGTCTCACTCTGTCGCTGCCCAGGCTGGAGTGCAGTGACATGGTGTTGGCTCACTGCAACCTCCGCTTCCTGGACTCAGGACCTTAGTCTCTAGAGTAGCTGGACTACAGGCATGCACCATGCCTAGCTAATTTTTGTTTGTCGAGATAGGGTTTTGCCATGTTTTCCAGGCTACTTGTGACTTTTTTTTTTTTTTTCAGCTGGAGTCTCACTCTTGTTGCCCAGGCTGGAATGAAATGGCACGATCGTGGCTCACTGCAACCTCTGCCTCCTGGGTTTAAGTGCTTCTCCTGCCTCAGTCTCCTGAGTAGCTGGGATTACAGGTGTACACCATCACGCTGAGCTTATTTTT
Organism: Chlorocebus sabaeus; assembly: GCF_047675955.1. Lineage (NCBI taxonomy): Eukaryota > Metazoa > Chordata > Mammalia > Primates > Cercopithecidae > Chlorocebus > Chlorocebus sabaeus. The sequence continues at coordinate 50,877,730 of NC_132933.1, forward strand.
GTATTTTTAGTAGAGACAAAGTTTCACCATGTTGGCCAGGCTGTTCTCGAACTCCTGACCTCAAGTGATCCACCTGTCTTGGCCTCCCAAAGTGCTGGGATTACAAGCGTGAGCCACCGCGCCCGGCCCTACTTGTGACATTTTAATGCAAACAAAAGCTAAGCAAATTTGTCACCAGTCAAAACTAAAGATTCATCCTCAGGCCAAAGAAATATGAACCCAGATTGAGGCACGTAACTACAAGAAGGAATGAAGAATAATTACATTGGCAAATACGTAGGAAAATCTAAATGAATACTGACTATATAACACAATGATAATGTCTTTAAAGAATTTAAATATGTGTTCTCGTTCAGCTCTCACTTATAAGTGAGAACATGCAGTGTTTGGTTTTCTGTTCCTGCATTAGTTTGTTGAGGGAGGGGAACAACACACACTGGGGCCTGTCGGAGCGGTGGGATTAGGGGAGGGAGAGCATTGGGAAAAATAGCTAATGCATGCTGGGCTTAATACCTAGGTGATGGGTTGATCTGTGCAGCAAACCACCATGGTACACATCGAACTATGTAACAAACCTGCACATCCTGCACGTGTAGCCCAGAACTTAAGATAATAATTAAAAATAATTTTTAAAAGGAATTTAAATATATAAATGTATATAATTAAAAATGCACACCAATATACTAGGAGGGGTATTATAATAGTTAAAATATTGGAAGGTACCTGTGTTGTCCAAGGATATGTAAAAGAACTAACGTACATTAGAGGCAAGAATGGATGTTGTAATCCGAAAGGTAGACTACAAAAATGACAGAAGAACGTCACATTATCAATCCAAATGAGGCAAAAATTAATAATTTAAAAATAATTTTAAATTTTACAAAGGAAAAGAGAACATTAGAATAGGAAAATAGATGTAAAGCAAACAGGAAAATGTTATATTTAAGCCAGATTATATGTGGAATTATGTTAAATGTAATGTACTGAAGGTTTCAAATAAAAAAGCAGAGATCATAAGACTCAATTAAAAATTAATTCAATCAAATGCTCCTTAATAGGAACATACGTAAAACAAAACACAGGACATTTGAAAAAAAATGGCAAAAAATGTACCATTAAAACACTGACCAAAATGAAAGCTGTTATAACTATTCATAAGAGAAAAAATATACTTTCAGTAAAACATTACTAGAAGAAGGGATATTTTGTAATGACAAATGGTTCAGTTCAACATAAAGATGTTAATAAAACAAATTTGTATGTACTTTTTAGTGCAAAGCCAAAATACACATGGCAATAAACTGATGGAAGTAAATGGAGAAAAAAATGCACAGTAAAAACTGACAGAAGTAAATGAAGAAATGGACAAATCCACATTCTCAGTAGGAAACTTAAATATACTTCACTGAATGACAGATAAAACAGCCACAAAATCCATTAGGTGAAGATTTAAAAAACATGACTAACAAAATTTACTTAACAGAGGCTGGGCGCGGTGGCTCACGCCTGTAATCCCAGCACTTTGGGAGGCCAAGGCGGGCGGATCACGAGGTCAGGAGATCGAGACCATCCTAGCTAACACAGTGAAACCCCGTCTCTACTAAAAATACCAAAAAAAAAAAAAAAAAAAAAAAAAAAAAAAAAAAAAATTAGCCGGGCGTGGTGGCGGGCGTCTGTAGTCCCAGCTACTCAGGAGGCTGAAGCAGGAGAATGGCGTGAACCTGGGAGGCGGAGCTTGCAGTGAGCCGAGATCCCGCCACTGCAATCCAGGCTGGGCCACAGATCGAGACTCCGTCTCAAAAAACAAACAAATGAACAAAATTTACTTAACAGAAAGAACACTGCATATGACAACACATGCAACATTTCAGAACAGATTATATGCTGACCTATAAAACAAGCCTCAAAAACGCTATAGTGGTAATACAATCTACTTTGAATGGCTGCTGAAAATTTGAGGTTATTGGGGGGGTTCCCTGCCCCTCCTCCACCCCTAGTATAAATCTCAAGAATGTTATTTTCCAATATCCCTCACCTCAGGTGACAATCCTCACTCCCCAAATCCTGGACCAGAGAGGATCACATGACTCAGACCTTTCCCCTAACCAGGGGAACATCTCGGCTCAGCCATTACCATAACCACAGGAGGGGAAGTTTTCCATGTGGTGCCAGGATGGATGTGTCAGGACCCACTAGGTCCAAGACCTCAAGAGAGTGGGAAACAGTCAGCCTTGGCTCTTGCTACTTCCCATTTAAAGGAGAGTCCGCTAGGTGTCATGTGGGTTGGAATGGAGGTGGGGAGGGGGCTCAGTCCCTCCTGCCCTGTGGGAACCTAAAGCCAAGGCTTTATGCTGACCAACTCACCCATGGTGTGTCCTTAAGGCAGTGACCTTTCACCAATGTCCTCACAGGGCTCTCTTAAAGGGAATCTGTGTGGTCTAGAGCTCGGGGTTTGCAGAAGTTTGGGGAGGGCAGCACAAGAAGGTGAGAGCAAGTCCCAAGCAACTTTGTTAGTGGACAAGATGGAGTCCTTACAGGAAGTCCCTTCTTCAAAGGCATAGAGAGGAGACCTCTGGGGGCTAGACGAGACTGAACTTACTTTTCTTACTGCCCCCTAAGTTCACTACCAGTCTAACCCCCAGGGAGCGGTTTCCAAGGGAGATACTCTTGCAGAATTGGTTAGCTACAATCACAGGGCCTCGGACCCAGGTACTTGTTACAAACAGAGAACTCAGCTATTCAGTCTCTGTCCAATGCATTACATTGTATTTCTTTATGGAAGAGGAGAAAACTTATTTGCAGAATCACCAGCTCCTTGCTGTCCCTGAAGTTTGCCTAATTATAAATATTCAACACTACAAAATGTATATTTTGAAAATAAAGTCATTCTGCACCTTCTATCAATATGATCACCTCACGATGACCTAAAGATATTCACTGTAGTCTATTTACCAATCTGGTGCACACTTTCTAGATATGCAAGGCAGATGTTTACCTACCTTAAAATATTTGTAAGTAACAAACATACATATATATATATATACACACACACTATACATATATATTCTTTTAAGAATTTGAAGTCACATAATTTTCTGCAAACTGATTTTTTCACATACTGTGACATCCTTTAATTCTCATTTCTTTACCAAATGTGGTTTGGATGCAGATGTTTATTATAGAATCATTTTGCTTTTCAGGGAAATTAACTGTTGATATTTGTTACACTTTCTCCTGGTAAGCAAAGTCCTTTAGCACAGGGATATTAACACAAAGTCTGCAATACCGTTGCAAATATATTCTTCCAGCTTTTCAGATTTTAATATTTTTTCTTTTGGCAATATAGCAAGTATTTCTAAACTTTTATTAAATTTATGACTTAGAAATAAGACAGGTAATTCTTTGGGAGTACAGTGGGAACAGAAGAACACAGGGTGAATAGGAAGGGAACAAAAGGGGTCAGGGAAGCTGGGAGAGTTCTGAGAGGGAGCCCAGCCAGGGGGAGGGAGCAGTGGGGGATTTGGGGAGGGGACTCTACAGACACTCACCTTCTTTCAACACACCATAGACGGAAAAGTAGAGCATCTATTTCTGAAAGGGAAGAGCTCTGGTGCTCAAGATCCCCCTTAACCTCCTACCCACCTCTGGCTCTCTGGGTCTGTCCAAGGGAGGAAGCAGGTGCTCGCCTTCTGGTATCATATGTCCACCAGGAAGGAGCTGATGTCATGTTGAGTTTCAGACAACACACTGAGGGAGTCTACAATGTCATGTTTTGTGTGCTTCAGCAACTGCCCCCGCAGGTCTGTAGAGAAGAGAAGCAAGGATTTGGGGTTGGGGGTGCTGCCACACCCTGGTCCTTGGCCCCTGTGATTATTCCCATCACACCCCCTTACCTTGCCCAGTCTTCCCCATCACAAACTTGAGCATTTTTATATTTCCGCTATCCTTGAAGTACTTGCGCAAGCTGCTCCTAGGAGAAAAAGAAGAGCAAGAGTGGGTGGTCTGGCCAGTGAGGGCATTTCCAGGAGCTGGCCTGTGTCTGCTGGGGATCCTATTTCTTGTTATCATCCTGATATGCACTACCATTTTCCCTCAACCCAAATTTGATCTGGCCCTTTCTTCTCATCTCACTTTTAGAGAGGTTCAGGATCTTGACTTTGGGGGCCTTCTTTATAATGTTAGACAGGTCATCCAGCCAGCAAACTTTGTTGTTGTGCAAATTCGAAGACAATAGCTTCTGGGGAAGAAGAGTTAGATAATAACAGAGTGATCTCATTGATGTGCTCATTTCCCTGCTCCATTCTTTAATTGTTTTAAGAAGACTGGGAATGTCAACAAAAGTAATGTCTACTGATTTCTCTGGAGGCTAATTAGGAAAGGTGTTCAGAAGAATAAATAGGTGTTAATCTGTTGGAGAGAGCACTAGAGTAAGAAACAGACCCATTTCTCTTTACAGCACCTTAGGTAGGCCACATCCCTTATCCTGTATTCCACTGGTACATAGGATGAGCAACACATATTACTACATGAGTGTGTTTGTGTGTAGTAATGAAGATTAAGAATATTGCTGCCATTGCTGAGTTAAGGAAGTAATCATGATGGCTTTCTTCATTATATTTTGTTTTGTAAATTAAACAGTTTATAATATTTGAATTTCACAATATACATTTGTTTGAAAAATATTCACCACTTACATTTTACATAATTTACAGACCTCTGAACTTGCAGCATCATTTCTAGGAATTCATCATATGAGACATTCTTGTTGCATGGATTTTTAAAATGCTATTATGCACTATTTAAATTATAATAAATTTTATTATGAACTATTTAACATATACCAAATAATGTCAGAATATTTTTAGTTATTCCAGATCTAAAGCTTTCCTTTGATGTCTGTTATTTTGTAAACAGACATTTAATGGGCACCTCTCTGTGTCCGGCTATAATGCTTAGTGAGAGATGCAAAGATGAGTAAGATTTGATGATTTTCACTCTCAGTGGAAATTACAGAAGTATGTGCCAGGCAAATGCATAAGCTTATAATGATCTTGTAGAAAAACTGCATCTATTTTGCATTTTCATAAGCAGCGTGTGTCTAATATTGGTGAAGAATTTTGGAGTCACCCTAAAATGTGTAAAACAGTTTCACAAACTATTAATCCTAAACCTTTAGTGAATGAAAAAAGCTAACTTCTGGCCCAGGTGGGCTCCGGGCACAGGAGCCGGGGTTCCGGCAGCAGCTCGGCTGGGAGACTGCGCGATCCGGCGACTGGGCCACACGCGAGTCCAGCGTCGCCGCATCCCCGCAATGCGGCCACGAGAAGCAGCGCGGGGGCAGGTGATCGAAGCCCCTAGAAGACCAGCATTCTCGTGATTATGGAGGCCCCTCTGTCCTTTCTGTGACGGAAGCAATGCTGACCTCGGTTTCCTGGACCCATTCCGACTCAGGAGACTTCATGTAAATGGGTCCCGTCGTGCCTCCCAGTAAGATGCCAGAAAGCTCAGGAGTTAGTGTCTGCGGTGGACTGAGTCAGTGTTACTGGGGCAGCGGTTTCTCCAAGGCCTTTTAGAAAGACGATGACCTCGACTTTTCTCTGCCTGACATCCTATTGAAAGTAGGGACCATGGAAGATGAAGAGCTGACCAACCTAAGCTGGTTGCATGAGAGCAAGAACTTGCTGAAGAGCTTTGGGGAGTCAATCCTCAAGAGTATCAGCCGGGTCCAGGACCTGGACGATGACAGTCCGCGTCCCCACCCACTCTGATATGCCCTACGATGCCAGGTAGAACCCCAACTGCAACCCCCCCCTTACTCCTTTAGCTGCCTCATATTTATGGTCATCGAGGACTCTTCAACCAAGAGCCTGCCAGTGAAAAATATTTACAACTGGATCTCGGAACATTTTCCGTATTTTGCAAATGCACCTACTGCGTGGAAATACTCAGTGAGACACAATTTGTCATTGAATAAGTATTTTAAGAAAGTGGACAAAGAGAGGAGTCAGAGTATTGGGAAAGGGTCGTTGTGGTGCATAGACCCAGAGTATAGACAAAATCTGACTCAGGCTTTGAAAAAGACACCTTATCACCCACACCCATACCCACACGTGCTCAATACACCTCCCACCTGTCCTCAGGCATATCAAAGCACATCAGGTCCACCTGTCTGGCCGGGCAGTACCTTCTTCAAGATAAATGGATCCCTTCTCAAGATCCTGACATTGATGCTACCAGGGCCATGATACTCCCCCTGAGATACAAGCAGGTTTTCCTCCAGGAGCGATACAAATCAGAGCGCGGGTCCTGAGCTGAGAGGACTGTTTCCCGGTGGGTGGCAGCTGCCAATCAGTCCCATTGAGATGACGGTTGTCATAAGGAATGGCATCACCAGTTGCCGGATGCGGACTGAGAGCGAGCCATCATGTGGCTCCTCGGTGGTTAGCGGAGAGGATGCAGACTGAGAGCGAGCCATCGTGTGGTTTCTCGGTGGTCAGCGGAGACCCCAAGGAGGATCACAACTACAGCAATGCCAAATCCTCCAACGCCTGGAGCACGTCGCCCACCAGCGACTCCATCCCTTCCTCCTCCTTGGTCGACGACCACTGCAAGTTTGCCAGCACGGAGAGGCAAGAGGGCAATGAGGGCAGCGAGGGGAGCTTCCAGAGCCACGAGAGCCACAGTGACAGGGAAGAGGAAGACAGGAAACACAGCCAGAAGGAGCCCAAGGATGCTCTGGGGGACAGCGGGTATGCATCCCAGCACAAGAAACGCCAGGACTTTGCTAAGTCCAGGAAAGTCCCCAGCGACACACTGCCCCTCAAAAAGAGATGCACTGAAAATCACCCCTCCCCCCACGGACCCCCACCAGGGCGAAGATGAGGAGATGAAAGAAGGGCCGGGTGGCTCCTGCACTTAGCAGAGATCCGATCCTGTTTGAATAACATCACCAATCAGACGGCAAAGGGGCAGAAAGAGCAAAAGGAAACCATAAAAAAATTAAAAACAAGTCACTGATTTGTTTTGAACTTACGGCCATTTGGTTTCAGCATGTCAGGAGATTTCGAATGATTTGTGGCAACATCAGCTTTTTTTTTTCTTTTTTCTTGTTTTGTTTTTGGTTTGGTTTTCTTTTTTTTTCTTTCCTCCCCCCCCCTTTTTTTTTATTATACTTTAAGTTCTAGGGTACATGTGTACAACGTGCAGGTTTGTTACATATGTATACATGTGCCATGTTGGTGTGCTGCACCCATTAACTCGCCATTTACATTAGGTATATCTCCTAAATTTGTCTAATCTTCTTTGTTTTGGACCCTTAAGAATTTTATTTTTAAAGGAGATTGAAGCCATATAACTCATATTGACACTCAGCTGTTTTACAAAAGCTTTTCATCATCTGAAGACAAAACCGAAAAAGCTAAAATTACCATTGCTTCCTCAAGCTTATCAGAAACCTGTGGCTGAATCTGCAAGATCAAAGTCAATGCCACCGGAACAACCATTCAGCACCTAGAAGGCACGTGTGCAAAGTAATCGTCATTCAGGCCCAACCCTTAGGTTTACATGACTGTGGTCTGAGTTCCCCAATCCCCTCCTCCTTTTATTAGATGAGATTTAGCACACTCTCAGTTATTTAAACAGGCAACATTTCTTGCGTATGTATGTGGAGGCCATCTGAGCTCATAGCTGATTCAGTAACCAGTTTCATGCTGTGCCATTCACACTCACTACTTAATACTGCCATGATGAAAATGTGGAGGAAAAATGTATCCGTGTGTGTCTGGGAAGCACATACACTTGTACATTTTTTAATACTCTGATTCTGTAACATTTCTGAGTTTTGTTTTGTTTTACAGAAAAAAAAAGTGATAAAGCAATGAGAAGACCAAGAGGCTTACTATTGATGCTTAGGGTCATCTGACCTTGGCTGGCCAATAGACCTACAAGGCCAAATTAATTTAGGAGAGTAATACTTTTTCAAAAGCCATTTTTTTCTGATATTCATGCCAATATCATGAATAGAAAGGGAGAACCATAAAAGAGAAAGAATGTGATGTTCAATTATGTTCGTGTGAACCTAAAGAAACAATATGGAGGCAGGCACAATCAGCCAAACTCTAGGAACTTGATGGTGTTGCTTGGAAGGCATGCATACCTGCATTTTGCATTCTTTGTATGTAATCATATTGCCAAAGACAAACTATTTCATCATTTTTTTGTAAATAACACTTTTCCCCAGACCTACCATAAGTTTCTGTGAAGTATTGTCTTCCAGTTGCAATAAAAATTACTCAGTTGCATCAAAAATAAAAAACAAACAAAAAAACGTAACTTCTGTAGTTGTCATGAGACTTCATAGGACAGCCTATGGAAACTGCTACCCATAGTACTCTGTGTGAAATAACAACTTTAAAAAATGCTTGTTCTCAAAAGCAATGGAAACAAAAGCCAAAATTGACAAATGGGATCTAATTAAACTAAAGAGCTTCTGCACAGCAAAAGAAACTATCATTAGAGTGAACAGGAAACATACAGAATGGCAGAAAATTTTTGCAATCTATCTATCTGACAAATGACTAATATTCAAAAAGACTTAAACAAATTTACAAGAAAAAAACAACCCCATCAAAAAGTGGTGAAGGACATGAACAAACATTTCTCAAAAGAAGACATTTATGCAGCCAAAAAACATATGAAAAAAGGTTCATCATCACTGATCATTAGAGAAATGCAAATCAAAACCACAATGAGATACCATCTTATGCCAGTTAGAATGGCAATCATTAGAAAGTCAGGAAACAACAGATGCTGGAGAGGATGTGGAGAAATAGGAATGCTTTTATACTATTGGTGGGAGTGTAAATTAGTTCAACCACTCTGGAAGACAGTGTGGCGGTTCCTCAAGGATCTAGAACCAGAAATACCATTTGACCCAGCAATCCCATTACTGGGTATATACCCAAAGGATTATAAACCATTTTACTATAAAGAAACATGCACATGTATGTTTATTGCAGTACTGTTCACAATAGCAAAGACTTGGAACCAACCCAAATGCTCATCAATGATACACTGGATAAAGAAAATGTGGCATATATACACCATGGAATACTATGCAGCCATAAAAAAGGATGAGTTCATGTCCTTTGAGGGGACATGGATGAAGCTGGAAACCATCAGCAAACTAACACAAGAACAGAAAACCAAACACCGCATGTTCTCACTCATAAGCAGGAGTTGAACAATGAGAACATGTGGACATAGGGAGGGGAACATCGCACACTGGGGCCTATCAGGGAGTGGGGGCCTGGGGGAGGGATAACATTAGGAGAAATACCTAAGGTAGATGATGGGTTGATGGGTGTAGCAAACCACCATGGCACGTCTATGCCTATGTAACCTGCACGTTCTGCACATGTATCCCAGAACTTAAAGTATAATAAAAAATTTTAAAAATTAATGTGGAAACACAAAGCACCTAGATTCACCAAAACAAATTTATTAAAGAAAGAATGAAATTGGAGGACAAGTATTACCTAAGACTTATTAAAAGCTGTAGTAATCAAGGCAGTTTGGATATTGGCAAAGATAAATAAATAAAAGGAACAGAATAGAAAGTCCAGAAATAGACACAGACATATATGGGAAAAAATGCTGGTTCTCCTCCTTCTACTCCCTGATACTTTGCATCATATACAAATTTAAAAGCACTTTTAAAGAAAACCACAGACTAAAATATCCAAGTCTGAGAGCATAATTGCTACTCTGTAAACTAGCCTACACAGTAATTTTATCCTACTCTTTCCACTATAAACATTGTTTAATCTAGAAGAGCTGTGGGAATGTGGATTATTTATACAAACTAGATCATTATAAATTAGATCAAGTTGCTCTGGAGTTGAATCCTACATATTATCTCGTAAGCTCTGTTGCTGCAGGAGGGCATTTCCAAGCTTGTCCAATTATGTTATTTAGAAATAACCTTCTATTATTTTTCCTTTATTTTCTTGTTTACTAAGTCTCCTATTGTTCTAAGGGTCCTGGTAAAGTGTGGTTAGCAGGAACTTTGAGCATTAAAAAAAAAATCAAAGCTCAGTTGATGGAGAGAATAACTGAGAGCCTAAGAATATTTGAGAAAATGCCATGGGATTGTTCTGAATTTGCTTATACATCAGATCTAATTAGCAGCAAGTCCTTCACTTTTAATTCAGTAGAGAATGATCTCCAAGGTGATTTCAGGTTCTAAAATTTGTTTATTAAAAGTGAATAGAGCTTTTTATTTTTTATTTATTATTTTAGAGGTTTTATTTTCAGAGATTAAGCTTTTTGATGATATGAACAGTGAATCTGAGTGCTTAATCTGTCTTTCAGAAGTTCATTTCAGGGTAATTATTTATGACCAAACCTGTATTTAGTTCATGGAGTGAAACATCTTCAGAAGAGTATGTTTTTGGCTTCTTTTACCTAGGGTCGCAACATTGGTGAAAAGGAAATGTTTCTCCCTAATCAAATGTTCACTAACCCTCTTTACCCTATGGTGTAAGGAACGAAATATACCATTCTATGAATTTGAGTTGTGGTTTTAATTAAAATTCTTATTTGTACTCAGTCTAAATTCTCAATCTAAGTCATCTTTAATTTTTTCCAGCACAGAACTCCTGAGTTCTTTTGGATAACTTAACACACGCAAAAATTAACACTAAAAATTGTAGCTAGAGTCAAGTTTGGACAGTCCTCTCAAAGAAGTCTAGCTGATATGAATAAATTGAGTTAAGAGAGAGTAAAAATTGCTAATATGCCGGGCACTCTCCTAAGTGTCTTACATGAATTCTTTTAATCCTCAGAATTATCCTATAAAGTAGACATAATTAATACTCCCATGTTACAGATGAAGAAAATTGAGGCACAGTAAGTTTCCCAACATTATACCACTATTAAATGATAGAAACAGGTTACAAACCCAGCGGCCAAACACTACTTTACAAGGGCTCTGTGTGAGACAAACTTACCTTGAACAGATCCTCAGAGATTCTGATTTAATTATTATGGAACGGGATGAGGGTGGAGGTGGTGGTCTGCTGAAGCCAACTTATACGGGATCATGAGGCTTGATCATAAAATCTTCAGGAATTTTGCACTGATTGACTTTACTATCTCACATTGGTATGTTGAAATTGGCCATGGAAACAGTATTTATGCCATGGAAATCAGCAAATACTACAACTCAGCCTCCCAGCCTGCAGCTCTGGTTGGTAAACATTTAGCAACAGATCACTGAGTGGAGAACAGATATCAGCATTTTGAAAAACTCCTCAGGTGATACTAAGATGCAGCAGGGGCTGAATACCACTGCTGATAGACAGACTGTTACCTGTAGTTTCTCCAAGGAGTGAGATCAGAGGAGAGAGAAGATGAGATGTTCACTTTTCACCATATTTGATAGGCACATGCATTTCTTTTATAAAATAATATGCCAAATTTAAAGAAACCAATAAAGAAATACATATTTTTCGAAGTTATCTTTGCCTTTTACTTGCAGTTATATAAATAGCTCTGATTTATAGTTAGGGCATGGCAAAGGGATGGATGTAGTCGGCAATCAGGGACGCTTCTTTGCCACAATCTCTGAAGAAAAGAGTCAGTTTGTGAAGAGCGAAGAATGGATTCTGCTCAGTAGACAGAACCCACCTCTAGGGAGGAGACTTTGTGTGGCTCTGGCTTCAGGTAGGAGACAAAGATCCAGGAAAGTCAGCTGTCAGATAAAGGGAGATCTAACACCAGGGAACTGTAGCTCAGACATGAGACCAGACGTGAGATGATTGGCAAGAAGCTGGAGGAAACTTGTTCATGAAGGAATTTAATCCTAAGCAGCATGACAGAATGGGGAAAATATGGAGAAGTAAGACTGTGGCCAATTTCTGAGACTTGGAAGACAAAAAGCTCAATTAACTTGGTCAAGGATAGGAGAGGACTAACAATAAAGGTGGCCTGACAATGACCCTAAACCTAAGTTTGGACCACAGTTGCAGGATCAAAAATATCTGACTGCCAGCACAGAAATTATGCAGGAACAGAGTAGCCACAAAGTTTATTGCAAGTATTCTCACTTCAACAATTGTAATATTCTAAGAATTCTAATTGTTTCTTACAATGCAACTTCAGTAACATAAGCCAAAAAGAAAATGCTATTACAATTGGTCAACATAATGAGTTCACACCATCCCCATTACATTCTAGCTTTTATGTGATGCAAATTCCTTATTTTGATCCCACTTTATGATTTTTAGAAAAGACCAACTAGTGTAGTAAAAGTGTATTAAAAATAAGAAAGGTAGGTGCAGACAGAACTGGGTGGACTTAAAAGATACGGAATATAAATCATACAAGAGGCCAGAATATAAAGAAGATGGTGTGTCCTCATTATGATGAAGTTGTCTTTAAATTTTCAATCAACACAGTAGAGGAAACTTTTGAGACTACAAAGTGACTCTTAATGCTGGACACTAAATGATATGATAGACAAATAACCTATTAAATCTTGTTAGTAAAACTTTTTCAGTAGCTTACTCAGATGCATCCTTTGAAAGCTGACTTATTCACTTGAAAGTAGTAAGTGTTACTGATATGTCAAATAAAGTTACTACACACAAAACAAATTTCTGGAGCTCCTTGGGGACAGATATTCCTGTAGTGGCTACCACATGGTAGATATTCAATGAATATTTATAGAATTGAAAGGGTAGTGTGTGGCAATATGTGCATTGAAAGTCATTGGGGCAGATCTGAGTAGAAGTTTGCCCGGGAATTGACATGATGCTTCAGAGAAAGTTCTTGATGAGAGCATTTTAGTCATTGTGATGTGTCAACTTGGCTAGGCTATAATACTCAGTTATTTAATCAAACAGCAATCTAGGCATTGCTGTGTAGGTTTTTTTGTAGATGTGGTCAGCAGTTGCAATCAGTTGGCTTTAAGTAAAGGAGATTACTTTCAATAATATGAGTGGGCTTCATCTAACCAGCTGAAAGGCTTCATGAGCAACAACCGAGGTTTCCCAGATAAAGTAAGATTCTGATGCAAGACTGTATCAGCTCCTGTATGAGCCTGTTGGCCTGCTCTATGAACTTCAAACTTGCCAGCCCCCACAATTGCATAAGCCAATTCTTTCAAATAAATTTAAATTAAAAATACTTTGAAAATATATATTCTTTGAAAATATATACTGGTTCTATTTCTCTGGAGAATCCTGACTGATGCAACCACTTACAAGAATAAAATGAGGAGTCTTCACTTACCACTTAGTAATATAATATGTGCTTCAGACTTTTACAGATTTTTTGAAATGTTATTATCTTTCTGGTCTTTTAAAGTATAGTATTGGACTTACTTTACACCATATATGAGACTACAGTGTCATTTTCTTGTTAATTTCTCTAATTATATAGTTATCGAAATTTATTTATGTTAGGTCAACTTAACTCCTCATGATATTTTTTTTCTATCCCTCTAGTTTGCTTTTACTATTTTCACAATGTAATAGACAAATCTCAGTAGACATATAAAAATAAAATGAACTTAATAAAATTGACTAGAAATACCTACAGGGAGCCAGAGTCAACTAAAAACTTTGTTAAGGACTTACTACTCTTGTTTTTCTGTTTTTCTTAAAACTTGTTTTACTAAATATATATTTGTATGTATTTTTTAAGCTTCCAGATATTTGAACCTCAGTAACAGAGTTTTGTGTTATCCTTACTTTTTGTCTTTTTAATTTATTCTTAATGCTTTCCACTAAGAATTGAGCACACACTTGGTGCCAAATACTGTTCTAGATTCTTGGGAAACGTCACTGAGAATGTACATTCTGGGATGGGGGTGGGGAGTAGTTGGGAGACAGGTAATACATAGTCAACAAAATAAGTATATTATATTAAATATTTAAGGTTATATATACTAAGTAAAAACAAAAAAACAAAACAAACAAAACCCCAGAAAACAAAAAGAAATTGGAGGATGGAGCAAGATGGCAGAATAGAAGGCTCCACTGATCATTCCCCTTGCAGGAATGTCAAACTTTACAACTATCTGCACACAAAAAAGCACCTTCACAAAAATCCAAAATCACACAGCATCTCTGGATCCACATGGGGCGTTGGGGAACTCATCACCCTGAAGGGTAGGACACAGGCCTGGCTGGCTTTGCCATCTACTGATGGTAGAACTCTAGAGCCTTGAGCAAACACAGGTGGTAGCCAGGTAGTTGGTACAGCTTGCCTTGGGAGAGACCCACTTGCTGTGCTAGCTTCAGGTCTGACTCAGGGCAGTTTCCGTGGTGATGGCCACAGGGGTGCTTGTGTCACCCCGCCCCCAGCTCCAGGCGATGGGTTGGGTGGGGGGAAGGGGGGGGAGAGAGAGAGAGAGAGAGAGAGAGAGAGACTGATTGACTGATTGTTGGGAGAACAAAAAGAAAGAGAACAAGAGTCTCTGCCTGGTAATCCAGGGAATTCTTCCAAATCTTAACGAAGACCAACAGGTGTTACTTCCGCGAGTCTGCAAGAACCACAGTGTTACAGAGCTTGGGGCCTAAGTCCCTTAAAATACCTGGAAAGCCTTCCCCAGATTGTGAAGAGTACAATAAATACCTAACTTTTCCATGTCCAAAAACCAACCAACATCAACAAGCATCAAGAGCAGCCAGGGAAACATAACCTCACCAAACAAACTAAATAAGGCACCAGGGACCAATCTTGGAAAAACAGAGATGTGTGACCTTTCAGACAGAGAAGTTGAAATAGCTGTTTTGAGGAAACTTAATGAAATTCAGGATACCACAGAGAAGGAATTCAAAATTCTATCAGATAAATTTAACGAAGACATTGAAGTAATTAAAAAGAATCAGGTAGAAATTTTGGAGCTGCATGCTGAAGAACGCTTTAATAGCAGAATTGATCACAAGAATTAGTGAGCCTGAAGACAGTCTATTTCAAAATACATAGTCACAAGTGACAGAAGAAAAACAATACAAAACAATGAAGCATGCCTACAGGATCTAGAAAATAGCATGAAAAGGGCAAATCTAAGAGTTATTGGGCTTAAAGAGTAGGTAGAGAAAGAGATGTTAGCTTTAAAGAGGAGGTAGAGAAAGAGATAGGGATAGAAAGTTTATTCAAAAGGATAATAATTTTTACCCTAGAATAGTATATCTGGCAAAAATATCCTTCAAATATGAAGGAGAAATAAAGACATTTGCAGATAAAAACTGAGTTTTCATCATAATGATCTTTTACTTCTTTGGTCAATTCCTAGGTATTTAATTTTATGTGTGGTTATTATAAATGGGATTACTTTTTAAACTTCTTTTTCAAATTGCTCGCATGCTACTGATTTTAGTGTGTTGATTTTGTATCCTGCAACTTTACTGAATTTGTTGATCAGTTCTAATAGTTTTCTTGTGGAGTCTTTCGGATTTTACAAATATAGATCATATCCTCTATAAATAAGGATAATTTGACTTCTTCATTTCCAATTTGGATGCCTTTATATCTTTGTCATGTCTGATTTCTCTAGCTAGGACTCACAGCGCTATGTCAAATAACAGTGTTGACATCGGACATCCTTGTCAAGTCTAGATCTTAGGGGAAAGGCTTTCAGTTTTTTCCCATTCAGTATGATACTAGTTGTGAGTCTGTTGTATATGGCTTTTATTATTAAGCTGTGTTCCTTCTATCCCTAGTTTTTTGAGGGTTTTTTTTTTTTAATCATGAAGGGGTGTTGAACTTTACTAAATGCTTTTTCAGCACCCATTGTCATGATTACATGTTTTTGTCCTTTTTTCTGTTGATATAAGGTATCACATTGATTGATTTACATTTTTGGAACAATTTTTGCATTCCTGGGATAAATCCCACTGGGTCATGATAAAAGATCTTTTTGAAATATAGTTCAATTCTGTTTGCTAGTATTTTGTTGAAGATTTTTGCATCAATATTCATAGAGGCAATTGGCCTGTAGTTTTCTTTCTGTAATGTGTCTTTGTCTGGGTTTGGTATCAGGGTAACACTGGCCTAATAGAATGAGCTTGAAATTATTCCTTCTGCCTCTATTTTTTGGAACATTTTGAGTAGGATTGGTATTAGTTCTTCTCTAAATGTTTGGTAGAATTCAGCAGTGAAGCCATTGGGTCATGGGCTTTTCTTTGCTAGGAATATTTTCATTATGGGTTCAATCTTGTTACTTGTGATTAATATGTTCAGGTTTTGGATTTGCTCATGGTTCAGTCTTACTTTACTGCATGTCAAGAAAATTATCCATCTCTTTTAGATTTTCAAATTTATTGGCATATTGTTGTTCATAGCAGCCACTAATGATTCTTTGAATTTCTGTGACATTGGTTGTAATGACTCCCTTTTCATCTCCAATTTTATTTATTTGGGTCTTCTCCCTTTGTTTCTTCATGAGTCTGGCTAAAGGTTTGTCAATTTTAAGTTTTAAAAAAACCACCTTTTTGTTTTGTTGATCTTTTGCATTTTCATTGATCTTTTGTATTTTCATCATTTCAAATTCATTTATTTCTGTTCTAATTCTTATTATTTGTTTTCATCTCCTAATTTTGCATTTGGTTTGCTCTTGCTTTTCTAGTTCTTTAAGTGCATCATTAGGTATTTATTTGAAGGTTTTCTTCTTTTTTGATGTAGGCATTTATAGCTATCCATTCCCCTCTTAGTACTGCTTTTGCTGTATCACATAGGTTTTAGTATGTTGTGTTTCCATTATCATTTGTTTCAAGAAATTTTTCAATTTCCTTCTTAATTTTTTTCATTGATCCACTGGTCATTCTGGAACGTATTGCTTAATTTCCATGTGTTTGTATCATTTCCAAAATTCATCTTGTTATTGATTTCTAGTCTTATTCTATAGTGATTAAAGAAGATGCTTGACATTATTTCCATTTCTTGAATGTGTTAAGACTTATTTTGTGACCTAACATATGGTCTATTCTTGAGAATGATCCATGTGCTAAGTAGAAGAATGTGTATTCTGCAGCTGTTAGATGAAATGTTATGTAAATATCTAGTGGGTTTATTTGTTCTATACTGCAGATTAAGTCAGTTGTTTCTTTGTTAATTTTATGTCTGGAATATCTGTCCAATGCTGAAAGTGGAGTGTTGAGGTCTCCAGCTATTATTTTACTGGGGCCTATCTCTGTCTTTAGCTTTAATAGCATTTGCTTTATATATCTGAGTGCTCCGTTGTTGGGTGCATGCATATCTGCAATTATATCCTCTTGCTAAACTGATTCCATCATTACATAATGACTTTGTCTCTCCTTACAGTTTTTGTCTAGAAATGCATTTTGTCTGATATAAGTATAGCTACTCCTGCTCTTTTTTTGGTTTCCATTGGCATGGAATATCTTTTTCCACCCCTTTATTTCTAGCCTATGTGTGTCTTTATAGGCGAAGCATGTAATAGTTCTGTTTTTTTTTTTCATCCATTCAGCCACTCTATGTCTTTTGATTGGTGAGTTTAGTCCATTTACATTTAATGTTGTTATTGATAAGTAGGGACTTACTCCTGCCATTTTGTTATTTGTTTTTCTGGTTGTTTTACAGTCTTGTCTTCCTTCTTTCCTTTGTTCCCATTTTCCTTTTAGTGAAGGTGTTTTTCTCTGAGGGTAAGCTTTAATTTTTTCCATTTTTGGTGTATGTTTTATGTTTTTCAACTTGAACTTATCATGAGGCTTGCAAATCCAATCACACTACCCACTATTTTAAACTTCTGATAACACTGATTGCATAAACACACAAACAAACATGTAAAAAGAAAACTAACAAAAACTCTACTCTTTATTGATTTATTTATTTTGCAGTTGTTTTTTGTTTTGTTTTGTTTTGTTTTTTTGGAGATGGAGTTTCCTTCTTGCCCAAGCTAGAGTGCAATGGTGCAATCTTGGCTCACTGCAACCTCTGCCTCCCAGGTTCAAGTGATTCTCCTGCCTCAGCCTCCCGAGTAGCTGGGATTACAGGCACCCGCCACCATGCCAGGCTAATTTTGTATTTTTAGTAGAGAGAGGGTTTCACCACATTGGCTAGGCTGGTCTCAAACTCCTGACCTCAGGTGATCTGCCCGCCTTGGCCTCCCAAAGTGCTGGGATTACAAGCATGAGCCACCGCGCCTGGCCGGTTTTTTTTTTTTTTTAAATTATACTTTAAGTTTTGAGATACATGTGCAGAACGTTCAGGTTTGTTACATAGGTATACATGTGCCATGGTGGTTTGCTGCACCCATCAACTCGTCATCCAGGTTTTAAGCCCCGCATGCATTACATATTTGTCCTAATGCTATCCCTCCCCTGCCCCTCACCCCCTGACAGGCACCAGTGTGTGATGTTCCCCTCCCTGTGTTCATGCATTCTCACTGTTCAACTCCCTCTTATGAGTAAAAACATGCAGTAAAACTCTACACTTTAACTTCATCCCCTGGCTTTTTAACTTTTTTTTTTCCTTTATGTCTTATTGTACTGTCTACATCTTGAAAAGCTGTTGTATTTATTATTATTGTTATTATTATTATTATTGAGACAGTCTCACTCTGTCGTCCAGGCTGGAGTACAGTGGCATGATCTCGGATCACTGCAAGCTCCACCTCCCAGGTTCACACCATTCTCCTGCCTCAGCCTCCCGAGTAGCTGGGACTACAGGCACCCACCAGCACGTCCGGCTAATTTTTTTAAATTTTTTTTTTTTTATTTTCAGTAGAGATGGGGTTTCACCGTGTTAGCCAGGATGGTCTTGGTCTCCTGACCTCGTGATCCGCCTGTCTTGGCCTCCCAAAGTGCTGGGATTACAGGCGTGAGCCACTGCACCCAGCCTGTATTTATTATTTTTGATTGGTTCATCATTTAATCTTTCTACTTGAATAGTTTACACACCGCAGTTACAGTGTTATGATATTCTGTGCGCTTACTATTACCAGTGAGTTTTGTACCTTCAGATGATTTCCTCTTGCTCATTAACATCCTTTTCTTTCACATTGAAGAATGCCCTCAGAATTTCTTGTAGGACAAGTTTGGTGTTGATGAATTCCCTCAGCTTTTGTTTGTCTTGGAAGGTCATTATTTCTCCTTCATGTTTGTAGGCTATTTTTGCCAGACATACTATTCTAGGGTAAAAGTTATTTTCCTTCAGCACTTTAAATATGTCATGCCACTCTCTCATGGCATTTAAGGTTTCCACTGAAAAGTCTGCTGCCAGACATATTGGAGCTCCATTGTATGTTATTTATTTTTATTACTATTTTTTTCTCTTGCTTCCTTTATGATCCTTTCTGTATCCTTGATTTTGGGGAGTTTGATTGTTAAGTACCTTGAGATAGTCTTCTTATGGTTAAATCTGCTTGATGTTCTTGAATGTTGATATTCTTTCTGAATGTTGATTTGGGAAGTTCTCCATTGTTATCCCTTTGAATAAACATTCTACCCCATCTATTTCTCTGCCTCCTCTTTAAGGCCAGTAACTCAGAATTGCCCTTTTGGAGCTATTTTCTAGATCTTTTAGACACAGTTCATTGTATTTCATTCTCGTTCCTTTTGTCTCCTCTGACTGTGTATTTTCAAATAGCCTGTCTTCAAGCTGACTAATTCTTTCTTCTGCTTGTTCCATTCTACTATTAAAGGCATTCTTCAATATGCCAGTTGAATTTTTCAATTCTAGGATTTCTGCTTGATTCTTTTTAACTATTTCAGTCTCTTTGCTGAATTTACCTTATAGAATTTTGAATTCTTTCTCTGTGTCTTGAGTTTTTTTAGTTTCCTCAAAACAGCTATTTTACATTCTCGGAAAGGTCATATATCTCTCATTCTTCAGGATTAGTTCCTGGTACCTTATTTAGTTCACTTAGTGAGGCTATATTTCCCTAGATGATGTTGATGCTTGTAGATGTTCATCTGTGTCCGGGTATTGGAGAGTTAGGCATTTATTGTATTCTTCACAATCTGGGCTTATTCATGCCCATCCTTCTTGGGAAGGCTTTCCGGGTATTCAAAGAGACTTGGGCCTAGAGTCAAATAATACTGTGTTTATTTCAGACTCATAGAGGTACTGTGTTGGTAGACTTGGATATGATTTGGAAAAGTTCTCTGTATTACACCAGGCAGAAACTCTTGTTCTTTTTCCTTACTTTATTCCAAACCGAGTCTCCCTCTCTGTGCTGAGCTACCTAGACCTGGGACTGTGGTGATGCAAGCACCACTGTGGCCACCACCACTGGGATTGTGCTGGGTCAGATCTGAATCCAGCACAGCACTGAGGTCTTTCCCAGGGCCCTTCCTTTTAGGGTGGCAACTTCCCCCATGCCCCGAGCATTTCCAGAGATGCTGTCTGGGATCCAGGGATAGGAGTCAAAAACCTTAGCAGTTGACATGATGTTGTATTTTACGTGGCTAAGCTGGCACTCACACTTCAATACCAAATCCTCCTTGCTCTTCCCTCCCCTTTCCACAGTCAGTAGAGCCTCTTCCTGTGGCCACCACCACTGGTCCACAGGGGCTCTGCCAGGCTACTGGTGATGTTCACGTAAAGCCCAATGTCTCTTCTGTCAGCATATAGAAAATGCTGCCAGGACTGGGCTCACCCTTCAGAACAGTGGGCTCCCTTCTGGCCCAGGGCAAGTTCAGAAATGCTGTTTAAAAGCCTAGGCCTGGACTTGGTGACCCCAAGAACTTCCTTGTTGTTCTACCCTACTGTGGCCAAGCTGGTACCTAAGGTGCAAGACAAAGTCCCCTTTACTTCCCCCCCCTTTTTTTTTTTTTACCTTTTTACTTTTCTCAAATAGAAGGGGTCTTTCACCATAGCCACCACAGCTGGGAATGTTCTGGGTCATCCCTGAAGCCAGCACATCTCAGAGCCCAAGGCCCACAGTGTACTCCATGGGTATCACTGCTGGTTATTAAGGGCCCAAGGGCTCCTTAGTTAGCAAGTGATGCATCCTGCCAGGATTGGGTCCTTCCCTTCAAAGCAGTGGGTTCCCATTTTGCCAGTGTGTGCTAGAATTGTCATCCAGGAGCCAGGGCCTGGAATAGAGGTCTCAACTCTGCATGGTGCCCTATACTACTGTGGCTGAAGTGATATTCAAGATGCAAGCCAAAGTCACAAAGTCCTCTTTTCTCTTCCCTCTCCTCTCCTTAAGCAGAAGAAAGGACTCACTTTCATTGCTGCAAGCTGTACTACCTGGGGTTGGGGGAGGGATGGTGCAAGTACTCCCTTAAGCCATACCAGCTGGTGTCTCCCTAGGTCACATGCCACCCTAGTTCACTAGCTTTAAGACCAACCTAGCACTAAGAATTTCCTAAGAATTGCAGTCCTTGTGTCCTAGACTGCATTTCAAGTTTGCCTAGGAACCCAGAGCTCTTCAACTTGCAGTGACGAGGCTTGCCAAGAAACTCAAGTTCTAGCTGCTGGGACAGGCAATTCTCCTCTGGCTAAGTCTGGTCCAAATGCTTACTTTGTGTGCTGGCTTAGACCAGTATGGCTTTATTCTGCTCTATGACAGGGCAGCACTGAGCTCAATTTACAGTCCCCCAGTTGCTGCACTCTTCCTACCCAAAGTGTACAGATTCCCTCTTGGCACTGCACACCTGGTGCTGGGTATGAGGGAGGCAGCAAACTGTCTCTGCTGCCCTCTTCAGTGCCTCTTTTATCGATATGAAGTTAAAACCAGGTGCTGTAATTGCTTACCTGATTTTTGGTTCTTGCGACTATGCTTTTCTGCGTGTAGATAGTTGTTAAAGTTGGTGTTCTAGTGTGGGGATAAATGGTGTAGGCTTCTATTCTGCCATGTTGCTCTGCCCACCTCATTTTCAATCTATGCTTGTCCTAGACAAAGTGTGTTTCTTGATGATCACATATGAATAGTTGAATTAATATCTACCCTATTTTTACTCTTTTTATACTTGCCCTTCTTGTTTCTTTTTTTGTCTTACACTCTTTTCCTGCATTATTTGCTTTTATGTAAGCATTTTATATAAATTCTTTTTCTCTCCTCTCTTTACATATCAATAATGCTTCTTTTTAAAAACTTTTTAAGTGGTAATCCTAGAGTTTGTAATATACATTCACAACTAATTCAAGTCCACTTTCAAAAAAACAGTATACTGCTTCATAGATAGTGCAAGTAGCTTATAACAGAGTATTCCCAATTCCTCAATCCTATTCTTTATAACACTGATGTCACTAATTTCACTTACCCATAAATTGTAATCGCTGAATACATTGTTGCCATTTAAATCAAATAAGAAAATTAAAATATTTTATTTTACCTTTATTCATTCTCTAATGTTCTTCTTTTATTCATGCAGATCAAGTTTTTGAACAATATAGTTTTCCTTTTATCAAGTTCTTTTAACGTTTCTTGCAAGGCAGTTCTACTGGCAACAAATTCCCTCTTTTTTTTTTTTTTTTTTTTTTTTTGGCTTATCTGAGAAAGTCTTTCTCCTTCATTTTGGAAGTTTAATAGCCTTGACTTGAATACAGAATTTTATGTTGGTGTGGGTTTTCTTTCAACTTAAGTATTCCACTCCACTCCCTTCTTGTTTGCATGGTTCCTGAAGAGACATCCTATGTAATTAGTATCCTTGATTTTCTATAGATTTTTTCCCCCTCTGGTTACATTCAAGATTTTCTCTGTTTTTAATTTTCTGCAACCTGAGGACAATATACCTAGGTGTGGATACTTTAAAAATTATTTATTCTGCTTGGTAATATCTGAACTTCTTGAATCCATGGTTTGGTTTTTGTAACGAATTTTGAAAAACTGTCAGACATTATCCTTTCAAATATTTCTTATTTTCCTTTATTATTTCTTTTCCTTCTGGTACGCCCATTATGCATATGTTAAACTTTTTGTAATTGTCCCACAGATCTTGTGTTCTTTCTTCTGTTTATTTTCTAATTTTTTTCATTTTTGTTTCAGAAATTTCTATTGACCTATCTTCAGTCTCACTGATTCTTTCCTTATCTGTGTCCACTCTACTAACGAGTCAATCAAAGGCATTCTTTATTTCAGTTACAGTGTTTTTCATTTCTAGCATTTAAAAAACATTTCTTAGAGTTTTCATCTCTATACTTATGTTACTCTTCTGATCTTCCATGCTGTCCACTTTTCCCATTAGAACCATTAGTATATCAAGCATACTTATTTTAAATGCCTGGTTTGATCATTCCAAAATCTCTGCCATATCTAAGTCTTGTTTCAATTTTTGCTCTCTCTCTCTTCAAACTGCGTCTTTTGTCTTTTGGTATGCCTTGTAATTGTTGTTGAAAGCCAGACATGGGTAAAAAGAACTGAGGTAAATAGGCCTTTAGTATGAGCTTTTCTGTTTATCTGGCTAGGAGTTGGACTATGTTTACTCTTTGCTGCAGTGATAGGTGTAATATGCTAAAATTTCCTTTTGTGTCCCTATTTTTATACGTTTTATTGTCTTTGAGTTTCCCTAAATACTTTTTCTTAAATAAAGTCTGAGATATAGATTTCTTTCTATTCTTTCCCTGTTATAACACAGGAGCCCTACTGATGTGGCTCCTGCGTTATAAAGCTGTGATCTTCAAATGTGTTTATTAGTTTCCTCTCTTCACCTATTAGTGAGATAGAAATTCTAAATGGGACCTCAAAGGAGTTTATTTCTTGGTACCCTACATTAAAGGCTAAAAGAGACTGTAGTGAGGTATTTCCCTTTCCCCAGGTAGGTTAGACTCTGGTAATATTCAAGATACACTCTGGTAAAATAGTTTCCCACAAAGGAAGGCTTTTATTAACAAAAATAGAATATACTAGGTGTATTTCAACACAGTTACTCTTCCTTTCCTCTTGCTGAAATCATTAGGGAATTTTTCTCTGATCTGCCATCTGAGATCCCAGTGAGGCACCTGAAAGGAAAACTCATTAACATGTGGGGGCTCCCCTATGACTGGGCCTCTTGGTTGCTCTCAACTGAGCTTCCAGCAACCTATCAATTGTAGTCAAAGTTTTCCTACCCAGGCACACAATTCAATGACTCACTTTTATTTCTTGGTTTCTACTCTGATAAGCATTGATTCCCTGTGTTCACCTGTCTCTCCCATTTTTCAGGCAGTGGTTTGCACTGTGACCTCAATTCTCTGATGGCTCTAGGAAGAGTTGTTGATTTTCAGCTTGTTCTACTTTTGTCGTATTGTGAGGATGGGAAGAATATAGCTCCTTATATGTTGAACAGAAAATTGAAAGTCTTTACTGATTTTTGACAAAGGGGCTAAGCACATTCAATGGGGGAAAAACAGTCTTTTTTTTTTTTTTAAGAGAAGTATATATATATATTTTTATTATACTTTAAGTTCTAGGGTACATGTGCACAACGTGCAGGTTTGTTACATATGTATACATGTGCCACGTTGGTGTGCTGCACCCATTAACTCGTCATTTACATTAGGTATATCTCCTAATGCTATCCCTCCCCCCTCCCCGCTCCCCACAATAGGACCTGGTGTGTGATGCTCCCCTTCCTGTGTCCAAGTGATCTCATTGTTCAATTCCCACCTATGAGTGAGAACATGTGGTATTTGGTTTTCTGTTCTTGTGATAGTTTGCTGAGAATGATGGTTTCCAGCTGCATCCATGTCCCTACAAAGGACACAAACTCATCCTTTTTTATGGCTGCATAGTATTCCATGATGTATATGTGTCACATTTTCTTAATCCAGTCTGTCACTGATGGACATTTGGGTTGATTCCAAGTCTTTACTATTGTGAATAGTGCCACAATAAACATATGTGTGCATGTATCTTTATAACAGCATGTCTTATAATCCTTTGGGTATATCCCCAGCAATGGGATGGCTGGGTCAAATGGGATTTCTAGTTCTAGATCCTTGAGAAATCGCCACGCTGTTTTCCACAATGGTTGAACTAGTTTACAGTCCCACCAACAGTGTAAAAGTGTTCCTATTTCTCCACATCCTCTCCAGCACCTGTTGTTTACTGATTTTTTAATGATTGCCATTCTAACTGGTGTGAGATGGTATCTCATTCTGGTTTTAATTTGCATTTCTCTGATAGCGAGTGATGATGAGCATTTTTTTCTGTGTCTGTTGGCTGTATGAATGTCTTCTTTTGAGAAATGTCTGTTCATATTCTTTCCCCAATTTTTGATGGGGTTGTTTGTTTTTTTCTAGTAAATTTGATTGAATTCTTTATAGGTTCTGGATATTAGCCCTTTGTCAGATGAGTAGATTGCAAAAATTTTCTCCCATTCTGTAGGTTGCCTGTTCACTCTGATGGTAGTTTCTTTTGCTGTGCACAAGCTCTTTAGTTTCATTAGATCCTACTTGTCAATTTTGGCTTTTGTTGCTGTTGCTTTTGGTGTTTTAGACATGAAGTCCTTGCCCATACCTATGTCCTGAATGGTATTACCTAGGTTTTCTTCTAGGGTTTTTATGGTTTTAGGTCTAACATTTAAGTCTCTAATCCATCTTGAATTAATTTTCGTATAAGGAGTAAGGAAAGGATCCAGTTTCAACTTTCTGCTTATGGCTAGCCAATTTTCCCAGCACCATTTATTAAATAGGGAATCCTTTCCCCATTTCTTGTTTTTGTCAGGTTTGTCAAAGATCAGATGGCTGTAGATGTGTGGTATTATTTCTGAGGGCTCTGTTCTGTTCCGTTGGTCTATATCTCTGTTTTAGTACCAGTACCATGCTGTTTTGGTTACTGTAGCCTTGTAGTATAGTTTGAAGTCAGGTAGTGTGATGCCTCCAGCTTTGTTCTTTTGGCTTAGGATTGTCTTGGCAATGAAGGGTCTTTTTTGGTTCCATATGTACTTTAAAGCAGTTTTTTCCAATTCTGTGAAGAAAGTCATTGGTTGCTTAATGGGGATGGCATTGAATCTATAAATTACCTTGGGCAGTATGGCCATTTTCACAATATTGATTCTTCCTATCCATGAGCATGGTATGTTCTTCCATTTGTTTGTGTCTTCTTTTATTTCACTGAGCAGTGGTTTGTAGTTCTCCTTGAAGAGGTCCTTTACATCCCTTGTAAGTTGGATTCCTAGGTATTTTATTCTCTTTGAAGCTATTGTGAAGGGGAGTTCATTCATGATTCGGCTCTCTGTTTGTCTGTTACTGGTATATAAGAATGCTTGTGATTTTTGAACATAGATTTTGTATCCTGAGACTTTGCTGAAGTTGCTTATCAGCTTAAGGAGATTTTGGGCTGAGACAATGGGGTTTTCTAAATATACAATCATGTCATCTGCAAACAGGGACAATTTGACTTCTTTTCCTAACTGAGTACCCTTGATTTCTTTCTCTTGCCTGATTGCCCTAGCCAGAACTTCCAACACTATGTTGAATAGGAGTGGTGAGAGAAGGCATCCCTGTCTTGTGCCAGTTTTCAAAGGGAATGCTTCCAGTTTTTGCCCATTCAGTATGATATTGGCTGTGGGTTTGTCATAAATAGCTCTTAGTATTTTGAGATATGTTCCATCAATGCCGAATTTATTGAGCGTTTTTCGCATGAAGGGCTGTTGAATTTTGTCAAAGGCCTTTTCTGCATCTATTGAGATAATCATGTGGTTTTTGTCTTTGGTTCTGTTTATATGCTGGATTATGTTTATTGATTTGCGTATGTTGAACCAGCCTTGCATCCCAGGGATGAAGCCCACTTGATCGTGGTGGATAAGCTTTTTCATGTGCTGCTGGATTCGGTTGTCCAGTATTTTACTGAGGATTTCTGGATTGATGTTCATCACGAATATTGGTCTAAAATTCTCTTTTTTTATTGTATTTCTGTCAGGCTTTGGTATCAGGATGATGTTGGCCTCATAAAATGAGTTAGGGAGGATTCCCTCTTTTTCTATTGATTGGAATAGTTTCAGAAGGAATGGTACCAACTCCTCCTTGTACCCCTGGTGGAATTTGGCTGTGAATCCGTCTGGTCCTGGACTTCTTTTGGTTGGTAGGCTATTAATTATTGCCTCAATTTCAGAGCCTACTATTGGTCTATTCAGGGATTCAACTTCTTCCTGGTTTAGTCTTGGGAGAGTGTAAGTGTCCAGGAAATTATCCATTTCTTCTAGGTTTTCTAGTTTATTTGCGTAGAGGTGTTTATAGTATTCTCTGATGGTAGTTTGTATTTCTGTGGGGTCGGTGTTGATATCCCCTTTATCATTTTCTATTGCGTCTATTTGATTCTTCTCTCTTTTCTTCTTTATTAGTCTTGCTAGTGGTCTATCAATTTTGTTGATCTTTTCAAAAAACCAGCTCCTGGATTCATTGATTTTTTTGGAGGGTTTTTTTGTGTCTCTATCTCTTTCAGTTCTGCTGTGATCTTAGTTATTTCTTGCCTTCTGCTAGCTTTTGAATGTGAAAAACAGTCTTTTTTTTATTATCATACTTTAAGTTCTAGGGTACATGTGCACAACATGCAGGTTTGTTACATATGTATACTTGTGCCATGTTGGTGTGCTGCACCCATCAACTCGTCAGCACCAATCAACTCGTCATTTACATCAGGTATAACTCCCAATGCAATCCCTCCCCCCCACCCCTCCCCATGATAGGCCCCGGTGTGTGATGTTCCCCTTCCCAAGTCCAAGTAATCTCATTGTTCAGTTCCCACCTATGAGTGAGAACATGCAGTGTTTGGTTTTCTGTTCTTGCGATATCTTGCTGAGAATGATGGTTTCCAGCTGCATCCATGTCCCTACAAAGGACACAAACTCATCCTTTTTTATGGCTGCATAGTATTCCGTGGTGTATATGTGCCACATTTTCTTAATCCAGTCTGTCACTGATGGACATTTGGGTTGATTCCAAGTCTTTGTTATTGTGAATAGTGCCGCAATAAACATACGTGTGCATGTGTCTTTATAGCAGCATGATTTATAATCCTTTGGGTATATACCCAGTATTGGGATGGCTGAGTCATATGGTACTTCTAGTTCTAGATCCTTGAGGAATCGCCATACTGTTTTCCATAATGGTTGAACTAGTTTACAATCCCACCAACAGTGTAAAAGTGTTCCTATTTCTCCACATCCTCTCCAGCACCTGTTGTTTCCTGACTTTTTAATGATTGCCATTCTAATCAGTCTGCTGTATTCAGGAGACCCATTTCACATGCAGAGACATACATAGGCTCAAAATAAAGGGATGGAGGAAGATCTACCAAGCAAATGGAGAACAAAAAAAAGCAGGGGTTGCAATCCTAGTCTCTGATAAAACAGACTTTAAACCATCAAAGATCAAAAGAGACAAAGAAGGCCATTACATAATGGTAAAAGGATCAATTCAACAGGAAGAGCTAACTATCCTAAATATATATGCACCCAATACAGGAGCACCCAGATTCATAAAGCAAGTCCTTAGAGACTTACAAAGAGACTTAGACTCCCATACAATAATAATGGGAGACTTCAACACCCCACTGTCAACGAAAAACAGTCTTTTTAATGGGTAGTGTTGAAGCAACTTGATAGTCACATACGAAAGAATGAAGTTGGACTCTTACCTAATACGTAGGCAAAAGTGAACTCAAAATGTATCAAATACCCTTATATAAGAGCTAAAACTATATAATTCTAGAAGAAAACATAGGGACAGACCTTTGTGATCCTGAATTTAGTCATGGAGTCTTATATATGACATGAAAAGTCCAAGAAACTAAGGAAAAATGATAAACTGGACTTTGTCTAGTTTTAAAACTTTTTGAGTCAAAAGACACTATCAAGCAAGTGAAAAGTCAACCCACAAAATGAGAAAAATATTTACAAGCCATATATCTGGTAAGGGACTTATATCTAGAATATACAAATAACTCATAACTCAATAGTAAGAAGACAGCTAATTTAATTAAAAATGGGCAAAGGATCTGAATAGACATTTCTTCAAAGAAGATATACAAATAACGAATAAGCAAATGAAAACGCATTCAACATCATTAGTACCCTCACTAGCTTTCTCAACATCATTATTAAAGGCATAAAAATCATATTGAGATACTACTTTACACAGAAAAGGATGGCTAAGATCATATAGTCAGATAATAAAAAGTGTTGTTCAAGATGTGAGAAATTGTAACCCTCATAGACCGATAGGGAGAATAAAAAGTGGTGCAGTCATTTCCACTTTGTGAAACAGTTTAGCGGTTCCTAAAAAAGCTGAATGTAGTTATGAATTGACCCCCAGATCCCAATTCTGGGCATGTACTGAAAATAAATAAAAACATTGACGTACAAAAATACTTTTACAGGAATGTTAATAGTTACATTATTTATAGTAGCCAAAAGGTGGAAATAAGTCGAATGTCTATTGATATTTTTTGGTGCCTAAACCTGAGATCAAATGGATAAATACAATGCAGTACACACCATTGCAATACATGGGTTATTATTTGACCTTAATGAGAAATGAAGTACTGAGATATACTAAAACATAGATGAAACTTAGAAAACATTATGCTAAGCATTAATAGTTAGTCATAATAGACCACATGTTATATGATTCCATTTGCATAAAATACCAAGAATAGGCAAATCTATAAATATGGAAAGCATCTAAGTGGTCACCCAGGGATGAGGGGTTGGAACACTGAAGAACTATAGTTGGAGTCTATGGGATTTCTCTTTGGGGTGATAAAATTATTTTAAAATCAATTGTGGTGATGGTTACACAAGTTTGTGAATATACCAAAAAACTGAAATGTATACTTTAAATATTTGAATTGTATGGTATGTGAATTATATCTCAATAAATCTGTTACAAAAACAGATATAAGAAACAGTTAAAATTAGAAGTCCAGAATCTATTGATACAAACTTTTTAGAAAACTAATAGGCCACATCTACTAAAACTGAACATATGTGTACCCTATGCCGATCAATTCCTCAGTATATATTCAAAAAATGCTCATGTGCATGAAAATATATGCATAATTATGCTCATAACAGTATTATTTATAATAGTTCAAAACCAGAAGTAACCTAAACACCCATCAACAGTAGATTGAATACATTGTGGTATATTTATGCACTAAGATGTGGTACAGAAAGGAGAACAGACATGCTGCAAATGCATGTGACAATATGGATGAATCTCACAAGCTTAATGGTGATCAAAAGAAGCCAGACAAAGAGGAATATATACTGAAGGATTCCATTTATTTAAAGCATGAAAGAAGCAAAACTAATACTCAGAAGAGTGGTTATCATTCTTGGGAATAGTGATTGGTAGGCAGCACAAAAGAGGCTTCTGGGGGCTAATCATGTTCTGTGTCTTGATCTGGGGGCTGGTTATATGAGTGTCCTCGCTTTGCGAACATTCAAGATACACTTTTAAGTATATCTACTTTTCCATATATGTATTTTACTTAAGTAAAATGTTTTAAAAAACTGTTTAGTAGGGTACATTTTTTATATATGGCTTTCATCAACTGAGGTACCTGCATGCAGATCAGAAATCAAATTTTTTTTTCTGCAAACAAGTTTATTCCAGTTATACTTATTATAAACCAACAAAATGTACATGCAATACATAAACAAAGACCAGCAATGGATTTGGAGAATATTTTTTGCAAAACGTATTACATGCAAATAATTAGAATACAGAATACATAAGAAGCCCATAAGAAGCAATACCATAAAGACAAGAAACTTAAAAAGAAGGGGGCAAAATATATTGAAAGGCTGTTAAGAGAAGAGGAATTATGTAGAGCCACAAAATCTATAGATGTTCACTCTCATGACATAATCTGGGAAATGCAGATTCAAACACTAGGGAGGACCGGGTGTGGTGGCTCTCGCCTGTAATCCCAGCACTTTGGGAGGCTGAGTTGGGCAGATCACTTGAGGTCAAGAGTTCGAGATCAGTCTGGCCAACATGATGAAATCCCATCTCTACTAAAAATACAAAAATTAGCCAGGCGTGGTGGCATGCGCCTGTAGTCCCAGCTACTGAGGAAGCTGAGGCAGGAGAATTGCTTGAGCCCAGGAAGTTGCAGTGAGCAGAAAGTGTGCAAGTGCCCTCCAGCTTGGGTGACAGAGTGAGACTCTATCTCAAAAGACAAACAAACAAACAAACAAACAAAAAATACTAAAGTGATGCTAATTTTTACCCATTAGATTGGCAAAAAGAAGTCTGGAAAAACTGGATATTGGCAAGAATGCAGGAAAAGACGAACTGCTCACCGCAGCTAATATGAGTATAAATTAGTGCAATTACTGTGAAAAGCTATTTGGCAATTCACATCTAGATAGATTGAAGATGCACATATTCTGTAATCTAGAAATGTCCCTTTTATGAGGCATGTTTATAGACTAATAGGAAGAAATTGCGAGAATATTAATTATAGCACTGTTTGTAACACAAAAAAATAGAAGCAGTGAAAGTGTTCACAAGAATGAGAATATATAAGTAAACTATGGTGTATTCATATAATGGAATATTATATAGAAATTAAAATAAATGTGCTTCTATGTGTAACAGTAAAACATGGCTAAATCTAAGTCATCATAACATTGGGTGAAAAAAGCAAGTTGTAGAAATTGTGCATAGTATAATGTAATTTGTAATGCAATATCACCAGAAAATAATTCATTTAACAAATCTGCACTGTGTGCACAGTCTTTGGTACATGGGATAGGTGAACAAAACAGAGATCTTTGCCCTCATGAATCTTATGTTTTAATAGTGGAACATTTACTGCTGAAATGAAATAGCAAAGTAGGGTGAGGGGATGGAAGAAACAGGGTTGGCAGGTGGCAATATTAAATAGATTCAGGTAGGTCTCATTAAAACTGTGAAATTTGAGCCTTTAAGATATTAAGAGAACTTAAACAAGTGGTTATCCTGGAAAGAGCACTGTTTCCAGAGGGATCAGACATCGCTGCACCTATTAACCCACCATCCAGGTTCCCTTCCCTCGACCTCCACTCCCCAACCGGCCCCTATGTGTGTTGTTCCCCTCTCTGAGTCCATGTGTTCTCATTGTTCAACTCCCACTTATGAGTGAGAACATGCGGTGTTTGGTTTTCTTTTCCTGCGTTAGTTTGCTGAGGATAATGCCTTCCAGCTTCATCCATGTCTCTGCAAAGTACATTGTCTCATTCATTTTTATGGCTACATAATATTCCATGGTATATATGTACCACATTTTCTTTATCCAGTCTATCATTGATGGGCATTTGGGTTAATTGCATGTCTTTGCTATTGTAAATAGGGCTGCAATAAACATACATGTGCATGTGTCTTTACAGTAGAATGATTTATATTCCTTTGGGTATATACCCAGTAATGTGATTGCTGGGTCAAATAGTATTTCTGGTTCTAAACCCTTCAGGAATTGCCACAACGTCTTCCACAATAGTTGAACTAATTTACATTCCCACCAACAGTGTAAAAGCTTTCCCAGTTCCCCACAGCCTCGCCAACATCTCTTGTTTCTTGAGTTTTTAATAATCACCATTCTGCTATTCTGACTGGCGTGAGATGGTATCTCATTGTGGTTTTGATTTGCATTTCTCAAATGATCAGTGATGTTGAGCTTTTTTTTCATATGTTTGTTGGCCACAAAAATGTCTTCTTTTGGGAAGTGTCTGTTCATGTTCTTTGCCCACTTTTAGATGGGGTTGTTTTTTTCTTGTAAGTTTGTTTAAGTTCCTTGAAGATTATGGGGATTAGACCTTTGTCAGAAGGGTAGATTGCAAAATTTTTCTCCCATTCTGTAGGTTGCCTGTTCACTCTGCTGATAGATTCTTTTGCTGTGCAGAAGCTCTTCCGTTTAATTAGATCCCATTTGTCAACTCTTGCTTTTGTTGCAATTGCTTTTGGCATTTTTGTCATGAAATCTTTGCCCATGCCTATGTCCTGAATGGTATTACCTAGGTTTTCTTCAAGGGTTTTTAGGGTTTTGGGTTTCACATTTAAGTCTTTAATCCATCTTGAGTTAATTTTTGTATAAGGTGTAAGGAAGGGGGCTAGTTTCAGTTTTCTGAATAAGACTAGTCAGTTTTCCCAGAATCCTTTCCCCATTTCTTGTTTTTGTCAGGTTTGTTGAAGATCAGATGGTTGTAGATGTGTGGTGTTATTTCTCAGTTTTCTACTCTGTTCCATTGGTCTATATGTCTGTTTTGGTACCAGGACCATGCTGTTTTGGTTACTGTAGCCTTGTAGTATAGTTTGCAGTCAGGTAGCATGATGCCTCCAGCTTTGTTCTTTTTGCTTAGGATTGTCTTGGCTATAGGGCTCTTTTTTTTTTGTTCCAAATGAAATTTAAACTAGGTTTTTTCTAATTCTGTGAAGAATGTCAATGGTAGTTTGATGGGAATAACACTGAATTTATAAATTACTTTGGGTAGTATGGCCATTTTCACGATATTGATTCTTCCTATCCATGAGGATGGACTGTTTTTCCATTTGTTTGTGTCTTCTCTTATTTCCTTGAGCAGTGGTTTGTAGTTCTCTTGAAGAGGTCATTCACTTCCCTTGTTAGCTTTATTCCTAGGTACTTTATTCTCTTTGTACCAGTTGTGAATGGGAGTTCATTCATGATTTGGCTCTCTGCTTGTTTATTGTTGGTGTATAGGAATGCTTGTGATTTTTGCACACTGATTTATTGTGATTTTTGCACATTGATTTTGACTTTGCTGATATTGCTTATCAGTCTAAGGAGTTTTGGAGCTGAGACGATGGGTTTTCTAAATATAGAATCATTTCATCTGCAAAGAGAGACAATTTGACTTCCTTTCTTCCTATTTGAATACCCTTATTTCTTTATCTTGCCTGATTGCCCTGGTCAGAACTTCCAATACTATGTTAAATAGGAATGGTGAGAGAGGACATCCTTGTCTTGTGCCAGTTTTCAAAGGGAATGCTTTCAGCTTTTGACCATTCAGTATGATATTGGCTGTGGGTTTGTCATAAACAGCTCTTATTTTTTTGAGATATGTTTTATCAATACTTAGTTTATTGAGAGTTTCCAACATGAAGGGATGTTTAATTTTATCAAAAGTCTTTTCTGCATCTATTGAGATAATACTGTGTTTTTTTTCCATTGATTCTGTTTATCTGATGGATTACATTTATTGATTTGCATATATTGAACCAGCCTTGCACTTTGGAGATGAAGCCCACTTGGTCATGGTGGATAATCTTTTTGGTATGCTGCTGGATTCGGTTTGCCAGTATTTTATTGAGGATTTTTGCATCAATGTTCATCAGGGATATTGGCCTGAAGTTTTGTTTCTTTGTTGTGTCTCTGCCAGGTTTTGGTATCACAATGATGCTGGCTTCATAAAATGAGTCAGGGAGGAGTCCCTCCTTTTCAATTGTTTGGGATAGTTTCAGAAGGAATGGTACCAGCTCCTCTTTGTGCCTCTTGTAGAATTCTGCTGTGAATGTGTCTGGTCCTGGGGTTTTTTTTTCGGTTGGTAGGTTATGAATTACTGGCTCAACTACAGAACTTTTTATTGAACTATTCAGAGATTCAACTTATTCCTGATTTAATCTTGAGAGAGAGTATGTCTCCAGGAATTTATCCATTTCTTCTAGATTTTCTAGTTTATTTGCATAGAGGTGTTTATAGTATTCTATGATGGTAGATCGTATTTCTCTGTCACAGTAGTGATACCCCTTCATCATTCTTTTGTTGTGTCTATTTGATTCTTCTCTCTTTTCTTCTTTATTTGTCTAGCTAGTGGTCTATCTGTGTTTTTTCCCCCCAAAAAAACCAGCTCCTGGAATCATTGATTTTTTGAATGGTTTTTTGTGACTCTATCTCCTTCAGTTCTGCTCTGATCTTAGTTATTTTTGTCTTCTGCTAGCTCTGGGGTTTTTTTGCTCTTGCTTCTCCAGCTCTTTGAGTTGTAATGTTAAGGTATCGATCTGAGATCTTTCTAGCTTTCTGACATGGACATTTAGTGCTAGAAATTTCCCTCTTTTGGGAAATTTTAGTTGTGTCCCAGAGATTCTGGTATGTTGTCTCTTTGTTCAAGTTGGTTTCAAAGAGCTTCTTGATTTCTGCCTTAATTTCATTATTTACCCAGAGTCATTCAGGAGCAGGTTGTTCAATTTCCATGTAGTTGTGTGGTTTTGAGTGAGTTTCTTAATCCTGAGTTCTAATTTGATTGCACTCTAGCCTAAGAGACTGTTTGTTATGATTTCAGTTCTTTTGCATTTGCTGAGGAGTGTTTTACTTCCGATTATCTGGTCGATTTTTGAATAAGTGCCATGCAGCACTGAGAAGAATGTATATGCTGTTGATTTGAGATGGAGTTCTGTGGATACCTATTAGGTCCACTTGATCCAGAGCTGAGTTCAAGTCCTGAATATCCTTGTTAATTTTCTCTCTCGTTGATAAATCTAATATTGACAGTGGAGTGTTAATGTCTCCCACTATTATTGTGTGGGAGTATAAGTCTCTTTGTAGGTCTCTAAGAACTTGTTTTATGAATCTGGGTGCTCCTGTATTGGTGGATATATATTTAGAATAGTTAGCTTTTCTTGTTGAATTTATCCCTTTATCATTATGTAATGCCTTTCTTTGTCTTTTCTGATCTTTGTTGGTTTCAAGTCTGTTTTGTCAGAGACTAGGATTGTAACCCCTGCGTTTTTTGCTTTCCATTTGCTTGGTAAATTTTCCTCCATCCATTTATTTTGAACCTATGTGTGTCTTTGCATGTGGGATGTGTTTCCTGAATACAACACACCAATGCTTCTAGACCTTTTATCCAGTTTGCCAGTCCGTGTCCTTTAATTGGGGCATTTAGCCCATTTACATTTAAAGTTAATATTGTTATGTGTGAATTTGATCCCGTCGTCATGATGCTATCTGGTTATTTTGCACACCAGTTGATGCAGTTTCTTCATAGTGTCATTGGTCTTTAGGAATAGTAAGGAGGCCATGGATGGGGCAGAGTGAGTGAGGAAGAGAGTAGATAGATGGGTTAGAGAAATGATGGTGAGCCAGAAAATGTGGGGCCTTTTAGGAACTTTGACTCTAACTCTGAGGAGAATAAGGTGCCTTTGCAGGACTTTGAGTAGAGGAGCACCATGACTTGACTTATATTTTTAAAATAATCACTTTATGTTCTATGTTGAGAATACAAAAACTAGGGAGCAAGAGCTGAAGTAGAGAGACCTGCCAAAAACTACTCCAGTTATCCAGATGAGATATGATGGTGGATTAGACTTTATGCATACAAATGGAGATGATAAGTGGTTGAATTTTGGATGCATTTTGAGTGCAGCCAAAATAATTTCCTGATGGATTGGATGTGTACTGTAAAAGAAAGGGAGGAATTAAGGATGATATCAATATTTTTGACATGACCATATGGATAATGGAGTTGCCATCAATTGAGAAGGGGAAGGCTGTGGGAGGAGTGGGTTTCGGAAAAAAGATTAGTAGTTTAGTCTGTGACATTTTATGTTTGAGATGTCTATAAGACATCTGAATGGAGGTGCTGAGTAGGCAGTTGTATATATCAGACTGGAGTTTAGGATGCAGATCTGGCCTGCAGACACGAATATAGAAATTGTTAACATAAAAATGTTTTCTATAGCTATTGGACTGGGAGATATCACCAGGGAAGTGTAGATAGAGATGAGTAGAAGAACAGGGACTGAGTCCTGGGTCACTCCCATTTAAACAGGTCTGGGAGAAGAGGAAGAGCTAGTGAGGATGGAGAAAATAGGAGAGTGCAGTGTCCTGGGAGCCACGCGATGTAAGTGAAGTGAGAAGAACTCACTTATCAACTATGCCAAATGCTGCTGATAGTTCAAAATGAGGGATTAAAAATTGACCATTGTATTGAGCCATGTGAAAGCCATTGATGACCTTGACAAAAGTAATTTCAGGAGGGCAGAGCAAGATGGCCGAATAGGAACAGCTCCAGTCTCCAACTCCCAGCGCGAGTGACACAGAAGACCGGTGATTTCTGCATTTTCAACTGAGGTACTGGGTCTCACTAGGGAGTGCCAGACAATCGGTGCTGGTCAGCTGCTGCAGCCAGACCAGCTAGAGCTGAAGCAGGGCGAGGCATCGCTTCACCTGGGAAGTGCAAGGGGAAAGGGAATC
Organism: Chlorocebus sabaeus; assembly: GCF_047675955.1. Lineage (NCBI taxonomy): Eukaryota > Metazoa > Chordata > Mammalia > Primates > Cercopithecidae > Chlorocebus > Chlorocebus sabaeus. The sequence goes on from NC_132933.1 coordinate 50,914,829, forward strand.
CCTTTTCCTAGCCAGGGGAACTGAGACACACAACACCTGGAAAATCGGGTAACTCCCACCCCAATACTGCGCTTTAAGCAAACAGGCACACCAGGAGATTATATCCCACTCCTGGCCGGGAGGGTCCCACGCCCATGGAGCCTCCCTCATTGCTAGCACAGCAGTTTGCGATCTCGCGGCAAGGCTCGGGGAGGGGCGCCCGCCATTGCTGAGGCTTAAGTAGGTAAAAAAAGCAGCTGGGAAGCTCGACTGGGTGGAGCTCACAGCAGCTCAAGGAGTCCTGCCTGTCTCTGTAGACTCCACCTCTGGGGACAGGGCACAATAAACAAAAGCAGCAGAAACCTCTGCAGATGCAAACGACTCTGTCTGACAGCTTTGAAGAGAGCAGTGGATCTCCCAACACAGAGGTTGAGATCTGAGAAGGGACAGACTGCCTGCTCAAGTGGGTCCCTGACCTGAGTAGCCTAACTGGGAGACATCCCCCACTAGGGGCAGTCTGACACCCCACACCTCACAGGGTGGAGTACAACCCTGAGAGGAAGCCTCCAAAGCAAGAATCAGACAGGTAAACTCGCTGTTCAGCAATATTCTATCTTCTGCAGCCTCTGCTGCTGACACCCAGGCAAAAAGGGTCTGGAGTGGACCTCAAGCAATCTCCAACAGACCTACAGCTGAGGGTCCTGACTGTTAGAAGGAAAACTATCAAACAGGAAGGACACCTACACCAAAACCCCATCGGTACGTCACCATCATCATCAAAGACCAGAGGCAGATAAAACCACAAAGATGGGGAAAAAGCAGGGCAGAAAAGCTGGAAATTCAAAAAATAAGAGCACATTGCCCCCGGCAAAGGAGCACAGCTCATCGCCAGCAACGGATCAAAGCTGGACGGAGAATGACTTTGACGAGATGAGAGAAGAAGGCTTCAGTCCATCAAACTTCTCAGAGCTAAAGGAGGAATTACGTACCCAGCGCAAAGAAACTAAAAATCTTGAAAAAAAAGTGGAAGAATTGATGGCTAGAGTAATTAATGCAGAGAAGGTCATAAACGAAATGAAAGAGATGAAAACCATGACACGAGAAATACGTGACAAATGCACAAGCTTCAGTAACCGACTCGATCAACTGGAAGAAAGAGTATCAGCGATTGAGGATCAAGTGAACGAAATGAAGCAAGAAGAGAAACCAAAAGAAAAAAGAAGAAAAAGAAATGAACAAAGCCTGCAAGAAGTATGGGATTATGTAAAAAGACCAAATCTACGTCTGATTGGGGTGCCTGAAAGTGAGGGGGAAAATGGAAACAAGTTGGAAAACACTCTTCAGGATATCATCCAGGAGAACTTCCCCAACCTAGTAGGGCAGGCCAACATTCAAATCCAAGAAATACAGAGAATGTCACAAGACACTACTCGAGAAGAGCAACTCCAAGACACATAATAGCCAGATTCACCAAAGTTGAAATGAAGGAAAAAATCTTAAGGGCAGTCAGAGAGAAAGGTCGGGTTACCCACAAAGAGAAGCCCATCAGACTAACAGCAGATCTCTCGGCAGAAACTCTACAAGCCAGAAGAGAGTGGGGTCCAATATTCAACATTCTTAAAGAAAAGAATTTTAAACCCAGAGTTTCATATCCAGCCAAACTAAGTTTCATAAGTGAAGGAGAAATAAAATCCTTTACAGATAAGCAAATGCTTAGAGATTTTGTCACCACTAGGCCTGCCTTACAAGAGATCCTGAAGGAAGCACTAAACATGGAAAGGAACAAACGGTACCAGCCATTGCAAAAACATGCCAAAATGTAAAGACCATTTAGGCTAGGAAGAAACTGCATCAACTAACGAGCAAAATAACCAGTTAATATCATAATGGCAGGATCAAGTTCACACATAACAATCTTAACCTTAAATGTAAATGGACTAAATGCTCCAATTAAAAGACACAGACTGGCAAACTGGATAAAGAGTCAAGACCCATCAGTCTGCTGTATTTAGGAGACCCATCTCACACGCAGAGACATACATAGGCTCAAAATAAAGGGATGGAGGAAGATCTACCAAGCAAATGGAGAACAAAAAAAAGCAGGGGTTGCAATCCTAGTCTCTGATAAAACAGACTTTAAACCATCAAAGATCAAAAGAGACAAAGAAGGCCATTACATAATGGTAAAAGGATCAATTCAACAGGAAGAGCTAACTATCCTAAATATATATGCACCCAATACAGGAGCACCCAGATTCATAAAGCAAGTCCTTAGAGACTTACAAAGAGACTTAGACTCCCATACAATAATAATGGGAGACTTCAACACCACACTGTCAACATTAGACAGATCAACGAGACAGAAAGTTAAAAAGGATATCCAGGAATTGAACTCATATCTGCAGCAAGCAGACCTAATAGACATCTATAGAACTCTCCACCCCAAATCAACAGAATATACATTCTTCTCAGCACCACATCGCACTTATTCCAAAATTGACCACATAATTGGAAGTAAAGCACTCCTCAGCAAATGTACAAGAACAGAAATTATAACAAACTGTCTCTCAGACCACAGTGCAATCAAACTAGAACTCAGGACTAAGAAACTCAATCAAAACCGCTCAACTACATGGAAACTCAACAACCTGCTCCTGAATGACTACTGGGTATATAACGAAATGAAGGCAGAAATAAAGATGTTCTTTGAAACCAATGAGAACAAAGATACAACATACCAGAATCTCTGGGACACATTTAAAGCAGTGTGTAGAGGGAAATTTATAGCACTAAATGCCCACAAGAGAAAGCAGGAAAGATCTAAAATTGACACTCTAACATCACAATTAAAGGAACTAGAGAAGCAAGAGCAAACGTATTCAAAAGCTAGCAGAAGGCAAGAAATAACTAAGATCAGAGCAGAACTGAAGGAGATAGAGACACAAAAAACCCTACAAAAAATCAATGAATCCAGGAGTTGGTTTTTTGAAAAGATCAACAAAATTGACAGACCGCTAGCAAGACTAATAAAGAAGAAAAGAGAGAAGAATCAAATAGATGCAATAAAAAATGATAAAGGGGATATCACCACCGACCCCACAGAAATACAAACTACCATCAGAGAATACTATAAAGACCCTACGCAAATGAACTAGAAAATCTAGAAGAAATGGATAATTTTCTGGACACTTACACTCTTCCAAGACTAAACCAGGAAGAAGTTGAATCCCTGAATAGACCAATAGCAGGCTCTGAAATTGAGGGAATAATTAATAGCCTACCAACCAAAAAAAGTCCAGGACCAGATGGATTCACAGCTGAATTCTACCAGAGGTACAAGGAGGAGCTGGTACCATTCCTTCTGAAACTATTCCAATCTATAGAAAAAGAGGGAATCCCCCCTAACTCATTTTATGAGGCCAACATCATCCTGATACCAAAGCCTGGCAGAGACACAACAAAAAAAGAGAATTTTAGACCAATATCCCTGATGAACATCGATGCAAAAATCCTCAATAAAATACTGGCAAACCAGATTCAACAGCACATCAAAAAGCTTATCCACCATGATCAAGTGGGCTTCATCCCTGGGATGCAAGGCTGGTTCAACATTCACAAATCAATAAACATAATCCAGCATATAAACAGAACCAAAGACAAGAACCACATGACTATCTCAATAGATGCAGAAAAGGCTTTTGACAAAATTCAACAGCCCTTCATGCTAAAAACGCTCAATAAATTCGGTATTGATGGAACATACCTCAAAATAATAAGTGCTATTTATGACAAACCCACAGCCAATATCATACTGAATGGGCAAAAACTGGAAAAATTCCCTTTGAAAACTGGCACAAGACAGGGATGCCCTCTCTCACCACTCCTATTCAACATAATGTTGGAAGTTCTGGCTAGGGCAATCAGGCAAGAGAAAGAAATCAAGGGTACTCAGTTAGGAAAAGAAGAAGTCAAATTGTCCCTCTTTGCAGATGACATGATTGTATATTTATAAAATCCCATTGTCTCAGCCCAAAATCTCCTTAAGCTGATAAGCAACTTCAACAAAGTCTCAGGATACAAAATCAATGTGCAAAAATCACAAGCATTCTTATATACCAGTAACAGACAAACAGAGAGCCAAATCATGAATGAACTTCCATTCACAATTGCTTCAAAGAGAATAAAATACCTAGGAATCCAACTTACAAGGGATGTAAAAGACCTCTTCAAGGAGAACTACAAACCACTGCTCAGTGAAATAAAAGAGGACACAAACAAATGGAAGAACATACCATGCTCATCGATAGGAAGAATCAATATCGTGAAAATGGCCATACTGCCCAAGGTTATTTATAGATTCAATGCCATCCCTATCAAGCTACCAATGAGTTACTTCACAGAATTGGAAAAAAGTGCTTTAGAGTTCATATGGAACCAAAAAAGAGCCTGCATCTCCAAGACAATCCGAAGTGAAAAGAACAAAGCTGGAGGCATCACACTACCTGACTTCAAACAATACTACAAGGCTACAGTAACCAAAACAGCATGGTACTGGTACCAAAACAGAGATATAGACCAATGGAACAGTACAGAGTCCTCAGAAATAATACCACACATCTACAGCCATCTGATCTTTGACAAACCTGAGAGAAACAAGAAATGGGGAAAGGATTCCCTATTTAATAAATAGTGCTGGGAAAATTGGCTAGCCATAAGTTGAAAGCTGAAACTGGATCCTTTCCTTACTCCTTATACGAAAATTAATTCAAGATGGATTAGAGACTTAAATGTTAGACCTAATACCATAAAAACCCTAGAGGAAAACCTAGGTAGTACCATTCAGGACATAGGCATGGGCAAAGACTTCCTGTCTAAAACACCAAAAGCAACAGCAGCAAAAGCCAAAATTGACAAATGGGATCTCATTAAACTAAAGAGCTTCTGCACAGCAAAAGAAACTACCATCAGAGTGAACAGGCAACCTACACAATGGGAGAAAATTTTTGCAATCTACTCATCTGACAAAGGGCTAATATCCAGAACCTACAAAGAACTCAAACAAATTTACAAGAAAAAAACAAACAACCCCATCAAAAAGTGGGCAAAGGATATGAACAGACATTTCTCAAAAGAAGACATTCATACAGCCAACAGACACATGAAAAAATGCTCATCATCACTCGCCATCAGAGAAATGCAAATCAAAACCACAATGAGATACCATCTCACACCAGTTAGAATGGCAATCATTAAAAAGTCAGGAAACAACAGGTGCTGGAGAGGATGTGGAGAAATAGGAACACTTTTACACTGTTGGTGGGATTGTAAACTAGTTCAACCATTATGGAAAACAGTATGGCGATTCCTCAAGGATCTAGAACTAGATGTACCATATGACCCAGCCATCCCATTACTGGGTATATACCCAAAGGATTATAAATCATGCTGCTATAAAGACACATGCACACGTATGTTTATTGCGGCACTATTCACAATAGCAAAGACTTGGAATCAACCCAAATGTCCATCAGTGACAGACTGGATTAAGAAAATGTGGCACATATACACCATGGAATACTATGCAGCCATAAAAAAGGATGAGTTTGTGTCCTTTGTAGGGACATGGATGCAGCTGGAAACCATCATTCTTAGCAAACTATCACAAGAACAGAAAACCAAACACTGCATGTTCTCACTCATAGGTGGGAAATGAACAATGAGATCACTTGGACTCGGGAAGGGGAACATCACACACCGGGGCCTATCATGGGGAGGGGGGAAGGGGGAGGGATTGCATTGGGAGTTATACCTGATGTAAATGACGAGTTGATGGGTGCTGACGAGTTGATGGGTGCAGCACAGCAATATGGCACAAGTATACGTATGTAACAAACCTGCACGTTATGCACATGTACCCTAGAACTTAAAGTATAATAATAATAATAATAAAAAAAAGTAATTTCAGTTGAGTGGAAGAGGTACATACCCGATTGGAATGTGTTCAAGAGAGACCAGGAGAAGAAAAATTGGAAATAGGCAACTGTTAAAAGAGAATGACAGAGTACTCAAACTGGATATCTGAGGAAATAACTTTCCTGACATAAAGAATAGATATTGTAAAGGCCCTAACACAATAGTGAGCATGGCTTGTCTGAGGAATAATAGGGAGGCCATGCCTGGAACAGAGGGAATGAGAAATAGAATAGACAGAGAAAATGGAGGATAAGGAAGGATTATTTTGGGGGGATCCTTCTTGATGCTAGATAGATGTAGATAGAAAGCCTAGGGGATTGTGGTCTTATATCAGGAGTCCTGGTTCAAATAATGCCTTACATTGAACATTAAAATATATATCTTATGTAACTGTAAAAGATTTCCATTAAAGGGGAACAAAGAAATGGTGTAATGGTAGGTAGGAGGATTGAAGTCAAGAGTATGTACACATAAAAAGAATGTGTGTATGTATATATAAACATATACACATATATAATAATGTGTGTATAGAGAGATAGGTAGATAGATAAGAAATAAGAGTACAATTGTATCCTGAGAGAAACTATACAGTAGAGAGTACAATATTGATGATGCTAGCGATAAGGGAGAGAAAGATGGTAGCAACGTCATTGAATTGGTTTCAGAGAAAGAGATCTAGTGGGAAAGGAGGGGAACTTTTAGACAGGAGTCTGGAAATTTCATTTATGATATCAACAGGAAAGTCATATATATATAGGCAGGTGCAGGTAGGTGAAATGATATGGTGGTAGGGGTCTGTGATTGTTAATATTAAGTGTCAACTTGATTGGATTGAAGGATGCAAAATATTGTTTCTGGGTGTGTCTGTGAGGGTGTTACCAGAGGAGATTAATGTTTGAGTCACTGGACTGGGAGAGGCAGACCCACCCTCAATCTGGGTGGGCACTATCCAATTGGCTGTCAGCGCGGCTAGAAAAAGCAGGCAGAAAGTGGAATCAGCAGACAGCTGAGTCTGTGGCCTTCATCTTTCTCCCTTGCTAGATGCTTCCTGCCCTCTAATATCAGACCCCAATTTCTTCGGCTTTTGGACTCTTGGACTTATACTAGTGGTTTGCCAGGGGCTCTCGGACCTTCGGCCACAGGCTGAAGGCTGAACTGTTGGCTTCCCTACTTTTGAGGTTTTGGGACTCAGACTGAGTCACTACTGGTTTCCTTGCTCCTCAGCTTGCAGATGGCCTATTGTGGGACTTCACTTTGTGATCATGTGGGCAAATTCTCTTTAATAAACTCCCTTTCATACACATATATCCTATTAGTTCTGTCCCTCTAGAGAACCCTGACTAATACAGGGTGTGTGGAAGTGTTCTTCTGAGGGCTACACTTTTCTAGTATAAATAGAAAGCAAGAGAAGAGGTGGGATGGAGAGGTGGTATAAAGAGTTTGATGGGAGAGAAGCTATGAAGTAGTAAGTTAAAATGTCAGAAAGTTAAGGGCCAGGAGATTTAAAGAATGAGTGCCTATTAAGAGTCTCATTTAACGGTCATGAATTTAAATTGAAATGAATCATGTAGTTATATATTTTCCTTTGGCCAGATTTCTCTTTGTAGGCTCAGGCTTGTTGAAGTGTACTTAACACAGGGTTTTTATTTTTCCTATGAAACAATACAAAGTGAAAAGGCAGGACAGTGGAGGGTATATGTAGATAAGTGATTGTAAAGACTGAACATGGCATTTGAGCTAGGGAAGGAGGGGAGAGAATACAATAAAGGGAAGAAGAGATAGTGAAAATCTGGTAAGATCAATGCATTGGAGATTCTGGTGAGGCTGAAAGAAAGTAGGGTCCCAAATGAGTTAGGTGAAAAGAGAGGAGGGTATGGTCAGAAAGAGGGATGTTTGAAATTGAGATTATGGAGGGGTTCCCATAATTATAGTGACAAGGGCTAGACTATGGCTGTGTAACTGAGGTGGAGTTGAGGGCAATGTTATGGGGGAGAAATGTTCAAGGAACTGAAAAGGCCAGTTTGTCAGAATTATCATTCTTGAACTTACCAAGAATTAAAGCAGGACAACTACCTTTGAGAATGACTGTGTTGTAGGAGTTAAAAGTTTTGAGAAATGAGTGGGGAACAGTTGAAATTTTTTTTCTTTTCTCTTTTTTTTGAGATGGAGTCTCACTCTGTCGCCCAGGCTGGAGTGCAGTGGCGTGATCTCAGCTCACTGCAAGCTCCGCCTCCCAGGTTCACGCCATTCTCCTGCCTCAGCCTCCCGAGTAGCTGGGACTACAGGCGCCCGCCACTACGCCCGGCTAATTATTTTTTTCTTTGGTATTTTTAGTAGAGATGGGGTTTCACCGTGTTAGCCAGGATGGTCTCGATCTCCTGACCTCGTGAATCCGCCTGCCTCGGCCTCCCAAAGTGCTGGGATTACAGGCGTGAGTCATCGTGCCCGGAGGGGAACAGTTGAAATTTGTTATATGACAACAACAAAGGCTAGTCAATGACATGAGTTGTCAAAAATTGGAAGTTTTTAGGGGGGTGAAAGAGGGATTGCTATCTAAAGGCAGCAACGAGAAGCAGCAAAGTCACTTATATAAGCTTTAGGATCTGTGGTACAGTGGTGGTAGGAGTGAAAATTCATATGCTCCTCATGAGTGGGCTTCAGGAGATCTAGAATCCCCATGGAAGGGGAAATTCAGAGAAGAGGCTTAAAATACGGAGGAATTACCGAGGGTGCACTGTGTTTTATTAGTAGAGGAGCAGTGAGAAAAGTGAAATAAAGAGGGGATGTGGACACAACCTTATGGTGGTTAGAATGTAGGAGTTGAAGGGTGTCTTTGGGTAGCTGGCACAAATGGAGATAAATGTCATCACTAGATGAGTTGTAATGATTCAAGGCAGATCAAGGTGGCAGGATTTTGAGGTTTGGGCTATGGAGGGGTGACTGTCTGGAGCTTCCTGTCAACCCCAAGTGAAGTGAGGAGTGTGGTCTTAGACTTGGATCACTGGTTTAAACAATGCTTCATTTTGCTCCTGGAAACAGAAATCACATTGATCTGTAATGACAGAAAAATAGGCTGAAAGCTACACAGCACATTCAGGATGGGACTACCCCTGGGGAAGTGGGAGGGGAAATGGAAATGAAGTGAAGGTCAAGGAAACCTCAATTTTTTCTGTAACACTTTTAGTCCTTAAGAGAAAGACAAAGTAAGTATACCTAAATGTCAACAACATTGAAATCTGTGTAGTGAAAACACTGGTGTTTATTATATTTAATGCCAGGGACATTGTAGGTACTCAATGAATATTAGTTGTTGAATGAGTATATCTCTCTGTTTTAAAAGTTTTTCCAACAAACATACACAATTCTCAAATTAACACAACGTGCTACAAAAGCAAAGAAAAGGGAATGAAGTAAGGTGGGGAAGGCTTGAGAAATCCTTGCGGAAAGAGTGATTTTTAATCTATGTAGATCTATACCACCATACATGGGGTGCAAGCTAAAGACATAGTTCTACCTCCATCTTACCTCAACGCTCTAAGGTTCTGGGTGAGTATCCAGAAAATGATCTTGAACGTTTAGTCCTTTCAAGTAAATACCGGATCCTCAATTTTCTCTTCTAACAGACACTGGGTGGTGCTATTGCCCCAAACTTCCCCCCGTCACGTATTTATTACTTCAGTCTATAGACATCTCCACAACCAATGTGTCATGTGGGCCAAAGTGCTAGGGATTAGGGATATAAAGGTGAATAGCCTCAGTTGTTTTGTGATTATTATAAACTGCTATCGTGTTCAGTGGCCGAGAAAGTTGCAAATGTGACTTCTACATTTCATAGGAGAGCACTACTGTCACAGAAATGTCCAGTTGTAGGAGTGAATGGCCCTGAACCACCCACCCTCACCATGAGCAACCCTACTCCACGACGTGGTCAAGGATTAGAGTAGACAACACCGAGCTCCACTTCCAACCTACTGTTAGGTTTTCATAGCGTCCTTAGGCCCCAATGGTTATAAAAAGCCGAGAGAACCTAAATACCGGTTATTCAGCCTGGACCTCGGAGTTCCAGATGTTCTAAGCTCACTGGGCAAGATGTGTCTGCTTATTGCAGAGGCCTCTGTTATTGTGAAGGAGTGAGAGTACTCGGGATGAAGGGAATGTGGACCCTCAGGACTAAAGCAGTGGAAGAAGTCTGGGAGGTGGGGTCTGGGGAGCGGGGGTCGACTCTGACTTCACCAAGCCCCTGATCCTGGAGGAGAGGGAGGACGCAGGCTCTGGACGCTCTAGCGGAGGAGGGGAAGGGGGCGAGCCCGGAAACCTTTGCCGAATCAGAGAGGGCTGGGGCGGGGCCTGCTACAGGGCTGAGCACTGCAGGGCTCTGCGCGGGAACGCTAACCTGGTCCGGAGCAAGCCTGGGTCTCAGCCCCACGGACAGCCTTTCACTAGTCTTCAAGCCTTCAGGTGAGGACCTGCGGCCTCACAGAAGCCAGAGGACCATGGGGATGGGAAGGCGTCGGGGTTGCGAGGCAGGGGATGCTGCGCCTTCGGGAACCAGAGGAGCCGGAGTTGGGGCTGGCGCTTCGCGTCTGCACCGCCGCCCGGCCGAGCAAGTCCGTGCCTTTGTCTTCCCGGGGCGCCGCCTTCTGCGCGCGAAGCCGAGCCCTCCCGGGGTCTGGTCCCTGGAAACAAGGCCCCGGGGTTGGGAGTCGCGGGGCGCGGACCCTTAAAGGGGCCCGTCCGCAGTAGCTGCAGGTCGGAGGCTTAGAGGATGAATTTGGGGGCCGTCCGGAATGGGCCCTCTGGGGCTGGGTCCTCGTTCCTTCCCCTCCCGTGGCCTTTAGGCTGGGCGCCAGACAGCGCTAATAGTTATTTGAAAAAGTATGCAAACTGCTCTTGACAGACTGGCCTATGAGCCCGGCCCTGCTATTATTTATTTGTTAGTTCCAATTTCCCAGCTCCGAGCTTGGCGTCTGATCGCTCGGCAGAGGAGGGTCTTAGGGTAAACTTGACGGAATGGAGGCATGTTCGGCACTTCTGGCTGCTTGGGGGCCTCTCCATTCTACTCCAAGCACTAGTGATAGTATCCTACTCCACGAGGGTGGGGCTGAGCTCGCGCAAGAGAGCTCTGCCCTCCGATTTCTGGGATATCCTACTGTCTCTTCTGGACAAACTCGGGACGCTCACAGGGCACCAGGCATTTCGTCAGGTCCACAGCCATGCACCTCTGAACCTCATCTCCTTGCAGAGAAAACATGGTGAAAGAAGACTCACTTACATTTGGTTTATCCCATTCTGCTGAAGTCCTGGGTCTGATCCTAGTTAGCTGTCCCTTCTTACAACGTTTATAAACCAATGCCACAAAGAGCTATTATGAGACGTGTATTGTAATGCCTTAATGTACTGTCGTCTTTGGGCATTTAAAATAGATAGAAATCAGTACAACTTATGCCACTCTCTCTCTCTCTCTCTCTCTCTCTCTCTCTCTCTCTCTCTCTGTGTGTGTGTGTGTGTGTGTGTGTGTGCTGCTCCCCATCTCCTAAAAAAAAAAAAGCCAAAAAACAAAAGTAATTTTAAAAAAAGTGGAGATGCTCGAATAGTGCTCTCTCCTGTTACAAAATCATTAACTGGTTAAAGCCAGTCTTTATTTTTTCTTCTGTCCCGGTCTGCTCTTGTGCTTCTATCACCTCCATTTTACCCTTGCTGTGATTTTAAGAGTCAGACATATTGGCTTTGGGTTTCTGGAGCATCTTAGTTTCTGGTGCATTCTGATCCAATGGCATTTACTGCCTATGAAAAACGGGGTAATGATGTGGAGTTAAAGTTTTTCTAACAAAAATATTAGTTTTCTAAGATCTGTTGCTGTTTTCCTGTTGAAAATGAGCAGGTAGAATATACATTGATATGAAATGTGAAAATTTTTGCTTGTGACCCTTTAGTCCGAAGATAGTTCTGCCAGGTAAATTTTCTTAAAAATGTTTTTTTTTTTTCAGGCTATCTTCTAGTCAAGATGAGTGATAAGCCAGACTTGTCGGAAGTGGAGAAGTTTGACAGGTCAAAACTGAAGAAAACTAATACTGAAGAAAAAAACACTCTTCCCTCAAAGGAAAGTAAGTCATGGGGGGTTCTAGTGGAAACAAACAATAGAGAAAGCTAATAGGCTCAGTAAATAAACGTAACTTCTAGTGAATTTTTGCTGCAAAGTAAGCAATAATTAGAGTACCATGGTATTTAATGTTACAGTTAAAAACATCAAATAGTCATCTTCCTACTTGGGTTATATAAGTAGTTCTCACATAAGACTTAATAGGAATGGGGGAAACTAGTTTCTTGTTGGAAAATTACTAAAAACCAACTTAAAAATCAATCTTGGAATATTGGATTTAGCACTAGAAAAATCTTAGTTTTGTTCACTTTATGCTTATTAGACATTTTCCTGCATCCATCAGTTTGGGTCAGTGGTCTTATACCTAAAGGTCCATGCAAACTTTGCAGTTTTGGCCTTCTCTCTCTGATGATGAGATAAAGATAATGAACAAGTTTAGATCTTGGGTGCACTTAGGGCTTGCAGACTCAAGGGATAAGTGATCAGTTTTGCCCTCCAGAAATACAGCCTGGTGGAGAAACTCCAAGTGTCTTTGCAAAAGTTGAGGGGAACTTTTTGTCTTGTTAGCTTTGAGAGTTCCAAAGTTAGTCAAAATTGTCTGAAAAGGTATAACTTCCTAGTTGTATACAGATAGATAAATCTGAAGAAATTGCTTCATAACTCAGTCATGAATCATCTATGAAAAAATGGCAATGGCATGTTTCTGTCTCTCAAATGGGAAAAAAATCCTCCACAGTTATAGATTCTAATGAATATTCCAGTAGTTAACATACACACATACATGCACACACCCTAATGTGAGGATTTGTGGTTAATGCCTTGGCATTCTAAATTTAAGGCATGTATGCAGACTTCGATGACTTAGCAAGGAGCTCTTTTGAAAGAAACTGAACTTAATCTTAGGAAAATATGGTTAATGATTTTTGTGTTTGTTTGTCTTTCCAGCTATCCAGCAGGAGAAAGAGTGTGTTCAAACATCGTAAAATGGGGATCGCCTCCCAACAGCAGATTTCAGCATTACCTGAGAGTCTTGGTTTTAGACTTGTTTTTTGTAAACCCATGTGTTTGTAGAGATTTTAGGCATCTTCTGATGTCTTCTCACCTATGTTCCCTGGCTAAGAAGTCAGAGGTAGCCAGTGTTTCCTTAAATTCATTTTTAAACTTACCATTGGTTCATATGTTCTGGATGGCAGATGCTGTCAATAATCTCACCATCGATGTCCTTTGTGTATGTAGTTCTTGCATCCTATACTGCATAAGCGTGTTTTAAACTGCTATGATGGGTGCTTCCATTGCTTCATAATCTTCATGAAGTTGCGTGTTTTTGCAGCTTTTCACAGTTTATTTGCATTTCTAATGTAGTAATAAAGTAACCAATATAATCACTATCTTGAGACTCCTGTGGTTGACTCTTGGTGGTCTTCTGTGGAATGAAAAGTACACACGGATATACTTTTCAGCCAAACAGAATGGTTGAAGGAAAACTGTTTTAGCAGATTATTCACGTGGGAAATGTTCACTTCTCTCCAGGTCTAGTGGGTCCTGACTTGGGGATGCTAGGTGCTTTTTCTTTAGAGTTGGAATCACAGAGTTAGAGAACCTTGGGAAGGGAGATCATGTGGACTAACCCCCTTATCTCAGAATGAAGAAATGAAAATACAAGGTCTGAAGTGATCTGTTCAAGATGAATATTAAAGAGGAGTGCTCTTGCCTTTTGGAAAATATTTTTCAACTTAATGGAAGGGGACACCGAAGGCTGGGGTTGGATGGGGAAGGGGCCAGAGGCACGTGCTAACATGCACTGTACTAAACATAATATAACTTCTGTGGAGCATAAATTCATATCTAATACCTGTTAATGACCTGTAATAGAGAACTTCTGGTTTGGTTTTTGTGTAGAACAGAATTTGCTGTCTTATGAACCAAGCATTTTTGGTGTTCACAATGAAAATAAGTGCTATGAATTGAACTGTGTTCCCCCAAATTTGTATGTTGAAGCCGTAACCCCCAGTGTGATTATATCTAGAGGTAGGTTCTTTAGGAAGTAATTAAGATTAAATAAGGTCATAAGGATCAGGTTCTAATCCAATAGGACTGTAGCCTTAAGAAGAAGAGGAAGAGTGAGAAAAAGGGAGAGAGAGAGAGAACGATCAAGAAGAGAGCGATCGAGAGAGAGAGAGAGAGAGATCACTGCCATGTGAGGACATATAATGAGAAGGCAGCTGTCTACAAGCCAGGAAGAGAGCCCTGCAGGACCTTGATATGGGACTTCTAGCATCCAGAACTGTGAGAAAGTAAATTTCTATTTAAGCCACACAGTCTATGATATTTTTGTTATGGTAGCTTGAGCTGATTAATATAATAAGGAATACATATAAATGCAAATGTCTGAATCCATGCCCTTAATACTTTCATCACTTTAAATTTATTCAAGCCAGTTACATATAATCCCACCAATTAGAAGTGTTAACATTTGTGTGTACTGTATAACCATCCTGACTGTGGCTCTATTAATCCAGACTGTGAGCTTTTTCTACAAAAAATAAGTAAATTATGCTTTTAGCACCTATTTGCAACCTCAAGTATTATTCCTACCTCCCTTTTCTAAGGGCTCATATCCTTAAACAAGAAGTGGAAGCCATTTTTTCGCTATAGCTTAAATTTCCACAAGCAAAACAGTAGGTGGGTCAACTTTGATCAAGTGCCAATGAAGTGACACAATCACAGGACTTAGTGTAGCCAGAGGATTTGAACCTTGGAAGTAACTATGTCGGTCACCAGTAATTTACCTCCTATCTGAAACAGTTGTCCAACAGTCACTCAGCCACTTGCAATGACATGCTATTTATACTGTGTCTCAAATTGCCTCCCTTTAGCTCCTATCCAACAGTCCTCAAACAGTTTTTTGGATACCTTCACAAGGTAGTTAATCTACCCTCCAGTATTTAAAGTCAGCTGTTGTGTGCCTGCCCTCATACCTCAAAGTCTTCTCCAGGAGACACTTCTCAGATCCTTTGGACCCAAGTCACATGGATGGGGAACCATGCTGGTTGCATGTCAGGTGTGCCCAAGTTTGCCATTATCAGATTTCTTTGGATTCTGATTCTATCACTGAACACATTTGCTCTCCTTTCAGTGTTGCTACTTGCAAATTTGATAAAAATGCTGTATATCCATGAGAGATCCAGCAGCCTCTGTATTTGTACACTAATCCAACTCAAGATTAGGCCCATTTCAAAGGGCCTAAAGGAAAGCATGAATATTGTCAGGTAAGCTGGGATTGGACGATAACTCCCAGTGTTCAATTATACCGGGTATCTATCCTTTTCGTTAAGGCAGTGATTCTACCCTGGGTAGTATAAGTGGTAAACTGAGAGGGAGCAGATGAAAGGTACATGATGAGAGGTGAAATAAATGTGGTTGCTAAGTGAATATTCACACAAATGAGATGGGAAAAACATTTGCTTACCTGCTGTAGATTTTCCCTGTATTTTAAAAATAATGTTGGGCTACTCTTCTAGCTACAAGGTTCACTTGTCTTTCCCAACCAAGGGAGGATTTTTTTCCCCATAAGCCCAATATAAAAAGAGATGGAGATTTATCAACCTGAATTCATTTCTTAATTGCAAAACTGACAGCGCTAAGCCTTTGTTGTAGCCTTACGTTGTTGTACGCAGTTACATTTATAGAGAAAGGAAAAAGAGGTAACACTGACAGAGCCTGGAGTAGATCTAGAGCATGCTGCATGACAGAAATGCATTTGCTAAGTGAAGAAACCAGGGCTCATAGAGGAAAGGAGACATTTTTCAGGTCACACATGAGAAGTTACTGCTCAATACATAAACAAGGTAACTTAGAACAATGTATAGAATATAGCTTAGATTTGTGATGATTATTTGTGAATATATCCAGGAGAACTTTTCAAAGTGTGGTCCCTTAGCCATGAGCATTAGGATCAGCCTTGCTATTTAGTGTGTATTCCTGGGCCTCATCCCCAGAGATTCAGATTCAGTGAGAGCAAGGGATGTTCTCTTGTCATAATTTTGCAAAATTATGGTGTATATATTATTACTTCTTTCCTTTTATGATTTGTGACTTAATCTTTTTTTTTACAACATCTACCTTCTATGTCTCTCTCACTTAGAATGTTTCCTTCCTGAAAATTGGTATTGTTGATATCTTGAGAGGAACAGATGGAGTAATCAGTCGGCAATACTTTTACTTTAGCTTACTTGTTCTCCAAGTATCGGTCCATGGAACAGCACCATTAGCATCACTTGGGAACTTGTTAGAAGTACAAATTCTCAGGCTCTATCCTAGAACTAATGAATCAGAAACTGGTGGAGGGGCCCAGCAAACTGTTTCAACATGCTTTTCAGGTGATTTTGATGCATATTCAAGCTTAAGAACCGCTGCTTTAGGTAAAAATGAAAATGCTTTCAGGACTGTAGTAGGTAGCTAGAACAGACACTTAGGAAAACATAAAGTCTTTTTTTTTTTTTTTTTTTAAATTCAGCTGGCATTTGTCAAGAACCAATTACATCTAAGTATGTGTGCAGAGAATGTAGGAGATGAATAAGAGAAAATCTTTGCCCTCCAGAGACTTACAATGTCATAGAAGGGATAAAGTAAGAATGCCAATGGCCAAATAAAGTGTGTGAAGTGTCTTAAGTAGATTCAAAAGTGGGAGAGCCACATCTTGGGTGGTTCATATAGCTTTTGCAGGTCATTGTGCTGTAACACTCTCTTGCTTTCAGGATGCACTGACCTACGATGATGCATGGACAGAGTACCCTTGTTAGAGGTAAGAAATCAAGTAAGATATAATAAGCACATTCATATGAGGGAAAATGTGTATTGTACATGCTTCAGCATCACAAGTTTCCATGCAGCTAGGTTTTCGATCTCTAATTTATTTTCATGAAGGCTGGACCTGAATTTTAAGGGGACAAACAACTGGTAAGCAGAGAATTAGTGGAGGCAGGGATAGCTGTGGGGGAGAATAGAAAGGAGCTGTATTACTATGATTATTGTTGTTATTATTACCACGTGGACAAAAAGAATACAAACATTCTTTACTTTGGTCTCTTTGCTTTACATTGGGGGCCGGGGGAAATGATGTAGTTTTGTCTTCTGAATCAAGCTCTGAGATTTTCCACCCGCTTCAGGGCACTACATTTCCCACCGTGTGTTAGATTTTGTTAGAAGAGATTGGCCTATGGGTATAAAAGCCTTTTCCTGACTTGAGCAGAAATTCTCTGACTTGGGGGAGGAGAGTGCTTCTGGAAAACAAGGGACCTGGCTGACAAATCACTGCCTTCAGTTCTGATCAAAACCTCAGTGAATCAGCCTGGGTGTGGTGGCTCATGCCTATAATCCTAACATTTTGGGAGGCGAAGGCAGGCAGACTACTCAAGCTCAGGAGTTCAGGACCATCCTGGGAAACATGGCAAAACCCTATCTCTACCAAAAAATACAAAAAACTAGCCGGGCATGGTGGTGCATGCCTGTAGTCCCAGTTACTCAGGAGTCTGAGGTGGGATTATCACTTGAGCCTGGCATATGGCGATTGCAGTGAGCCGTGTTTGTACCACTGCATTCCAGCCTGGGCAACAGAGTAAGACCCTGTCTCAAAAACAGAAACAAAAACAAAAACAAAAAACCCTCAGTGAATCAGAGAGAGGAAAAATGACAAAAGAGCAGTCTCCAAAGACATAAACGAAATTGAGGATAGTTATGAATGTATAAAACATCCTTAAATATTTATCAAATTTAAAATTGTTTTCTTCACAGTAGTTATTCCTAGAAAAATACCCAAACTGAGAATGTGTTACTGCCATTGGCTTAAAAAATTGTTTAACTATGCCTCTAAGTAACCACCTTAGGAAGAAAAAATATTATAAGAATTTTTTTTTTTACCAAAACAATATTTCTTTCAAAGCTATGACTATTTTGAATATCTATATTAGAAAATATTGATGAAATGTGAGAATTACAAAACAGAAATTACAGAAGTAAAACCATTCTCCTTTCCTACAAAAAAAAACCCAAAAACCAAAAAAACACTTAATGACTAAGAAGAACGGAAGTAACAGGTTATCAATGAGTTACCATCTCAAATGCCCTGTCTTCCAAAGATGTTTCCTATCAGACCATTGAAGATCAGGTATTTCTACTGCCAATGAAAAGTGTGCATACTATGAAAAAATAATTTTATTTTTGTTTAAAGAAAATATGATGATAAAATGCATTGACAAGAGCATGGTGAGAAAGAGTTCTGGGAAACCATACCTACAAATGAGAATACAACAATTCTATATGAAATATTAACAATCTAATCTGGCATTATATTAAAAGAAGAACCTAAAAGCACAAATCAGGATTCACTCAAGGATACAAAGATTGTTGGTACTGAATATTTTTTGTTGTCGTTTTTTATACTTTTAGTGTCATACCAAAGAATCCTTTGTCAAATCCAAGATCATAAAGATTTACTTCTATATTTTCTTTCAAGAGTTTTATATTTTATTTAAGGTATTTGATCCATTTTGTGTTAATTTTTATATATAGTGTGAGGAAAACATCCAAATTCCCTCTTTTGTATGTGGTTATTCAGTTGTCCTAGCACCATTTGTTTAAAGGTTATTTTTTTTCTTCCTTGAGTAGTTTGGCACTCTTGTAAAAAAAATCAACTGACTGTAATCAATGGGCTGCTTTGTCGACTCTCATTTTTTTCCATTGATCTATATTTTTCTTTATATCACTACCATATTGTTTTGATTTTTGAAGCTTTCTAGTAAGTGTGAGTTCTCCAATTTTGTACTTTTTTTTCAAGATTCCTTTTGCTACTCTGTGTCACTTAAATTTGCATATAAACCTTAGAATCAGCTTGTTAATTTCTACAAAAATGACAACTGGGATTTTGATAGGAATTATATTGAGTTGTAGATTAATTTGGGGGAGCATTTCCCTCTTAACAATGCTAATTCTTCCAATTTATGAATGTGGGTTGTCTTTCCACTTATTTTGATCTTCTACAGTTAATTCATTTATGTTTTATAGTTTTCAGAGTTCAAGTTTTGCCCTTCATTTGGTGGACTCCTTCCTGAATGTTTTATTCCCTTTATGTAATTATAAATTGAATTGTTTTCAGAATTTTATTTTAGAATTGCTGATTGCTAGTATATAGAAATAGAAATGATTTTTGTATATAGATCTTGTATCCTGTAAACTTGCTCAACTGGTTTATTAATTCTAACAATTTTTAGTGAGGTTTTAAAGGACTCTTTATGTACAAAATCATGTTAATTACTAATAGAGGAAGTTTTACTTCTTCTTTTATCATCTGGATTCCTTTTGTTTATTTTGTGTATAATTATAATGGCCGGAACTTCCAATACAATGTTTACTAGATATAGCAAGAGCAAATATCCTGATCTTAGGGAGAAAGCTGCCAGTCTTTCACTATTGAATATGATACTAGCTGTGGGTTTTTAATAGATGACCTTTATTATGTTGAGGAAGTTCCATTCTGTTCCTAGTGTGTTGAATGTTTTTATTATGAATAGGTTTTGGATTTTATTGAAATTTGTTCTGTGTCTACTGAAATGATCATTTCTTTTTCCATTTTTATTCTATTGATATGACATATTTCATTCATTGATTCTCAGATGTTAAGCTATGTAGTGTGATGGGTTCTCTACCAGGTTACGTAAGGGTGTTTGTCTGCTGCTTGAACACTAAAGGCTGGGCAGTAAGCCAGAGCTATGGTGCCTAGAAAAGGAGGAGGTGTCCCTGAGAATTCATCCTGGGGCATAGCTGGGAACATACCAAAAGAAACATTCCTATCACATGCACACAGTAGGCAATGAGCCAGAAAATTAGCTTAAAAGCAGCTTAGAGATGAGTGGTGGGCAGCTCTCTTTAGTTGTCTTGCTGCTGCTCAGGAATGTCCTGTATGTTAGTCTTAATAAACTCATCTACTTGCTGAGCTAGACTTGTCTGAGTTGTTTTGTGGTCTCTTGGTTTCTTCACAGTCTGGGGAGTGGGAGGGAGTGTTACAGTCCTAGATTTTTCTTGTAACAAGCTAATCTTGCATTCCTAGAATAAATCCCACTTGGTCATGGTATATAATAATTTTTATGTATTGCTGGATTTGGTTTACTAATATTTTATTATGGATTTAATAGGTGACATTGGTCTATAGTTTTTCTTTGTACAGTCTTTTTCTGGTTTTGTTATAGTAATACTATGATATTAGTCAGAAATTATTCTCTCTTTTTAAGGAAGAATTTGGTAAAGACTGATGGGCTTTATTTTGTTGAGCAATATATTTGAATTAATGGAAGGATATTTTTGTCAACCTAGAATGCTATATCCAGTGGAAATACTTTTTGAATGAATGCAGAAAAAAAGACATTCTCAAATATCTAAAAGGGGAAAGAATTCCTTACTTGCAGATGTTTTTTATTTTTTTCCAAGAGGGAAACATTAATATACACAAAGGAATGAAGAGCTTTGAAAATGGCAAATTTGTGTATCTTGATATGAAAAAAAAAAAAGACAGAAAGAAAGGAATAAAGGAAGGAAAAAAAGGAGGAAGGAAGGAAGGAAGGAAAGAAGAAACAAATTCAATTCATACTTCATATCATATACAAAAATTAACTTAAAACTCATCATAGACCTAAATGTTAAAACTAAAATTATAAAAGTCTAGAAAAAAGTAGGAGAAAACAAAAGTGATCCGGATTTGGCAAATATTTCTTAGATATGGCACCAAAAGCATGCTTTATTAAAAAACTGTACTTTATCAAAATAAATCTTCTGAATTTTGGAAGACCTTGTTACAGTAATAAAAAAGTCACAGAGTATGGCAAATACTTCTAAATCATTTATCTTGTAATGGACACGTATCTATAATATATAAAAAATTGTCTCAGAACTCAATAGTAAGAAAACCAACTGCAATTAAAAAATTGACTACATATTAAAATAGACACATAACCAAAGAAGATATACCAATGGGAAACAAAAAGATGCTCAACATAATTTGTTACTGAGAAACACATTAAAATGACAATGTGAGATGGAACTGGAGAACATTGTGTTAAGTGACATAAGCTGGGGACAGAAAGATAAACACTACATGTTCTCAGTCATATGTGGAAGCTAAGCAAAGTTGATTTCATAGAAGTAAAATGTAGAACAGAGGATACTAGAGACTGGGAAAGGTAGGGAGATTTTTTTTAGAGGATACAAAATTACAACTAGATAGGAGTAATGAGTGATGAGTTCTAGCATTCTATACCACTGTAGGATGACTATAGTTAAGAATAATATGTAGATTTAAATAACTAGAAGGAGGATATTGAATGTTCCCAGTGCAAAGAAATGACAAATGTTTAGGATAACGGATTTGCAAATTATCATAATCTGATCACTATATGTATCAAAATATCACTATGTGCATAAATATGTGCAATTATTTTGTCAATTAAATTAAATAAAAGGAAAAATGATAATGTGATACCACTGCATACCTATTAGAAACCTCAAATGATTGATTATACCAAATTTTCTTGAGGATATGGAGTAATTGAAATGCTCATACATTGCTGAGGAAAACGAAAATTGTCCAACCACTTTGATAAACAGGTAGTTTCTTGAAAAGTTAGACATACACCTACCACATGATCCAGCCATTCCAATCCCAGGTATTTATTCAAAGAAGTGAAAGTTTATGACCATAAAAGACTTGTACACAAATTTTTATAGCAGCTTTATTTGTAATAGCTCAGAAGTTGAAACAAACTAAATGTCTACCAAAAAGTGAATAGATATACAAATGTGCTATATCCATATATTAGAATAATACTAATCAATAGAAAGAAATTAACATAATATGTGAAACAACATGGTTGATCCCAAGAGAATTATGCTGAGTGAAAGATATTGGACAAAAATGAGTACATATTGTATGATTCCGTTTACATGGAATTTGAGAAAATAAAAATAATCTAGACTTCCAATTCTGAAACAAGATAGTATAGATTCACTTATCTATGCCCCTACTGTCTAAATACAATTAAATCACTTCACAATTATTTAATAGACAATACCTAAAACAACCTCCCCCCCCACAAAAAAAAACAACAACTCAGTGAGCTGGAAAGAAGAGGGCAGGATGACTAGGATACTTGACTTAAATTTTTAAAAAAATACTGAGTTTCCTGGGTTTGGTGTTCATCTCCCATATATCCCAGATTGGGTTTGGGAGTGTCCAGCACTCAGGAACCAGTAAGTATAGACAAAAATGACCAAGAAAATAATGGCCAAATTTCTGCCCAAAAGACTAAGAAAGGAAAAGTCCAACAGAAACCTACGGAGAAGCTCCAACTCCTGCTCCACAACCAGGGCCCCTGTAAGTAGTCTCACCGAGGAGACCACCATCAGAGATTAAGTAGGAGTACCAGAAAAAGCAGAGTAAAATAGAATTACAAGGGCTCAGGTAACTAAACTGTTATTGGAATGAAAGCCCACAAAAGTAGACCAGAACTTACACAATAAAACTAACCAGGAAAACTGCATGCTAAAATAGAATATTTCAATAGGATAAAGAGTCGCCTAACACAATAAACAAAATTTCCAGGATACAAATGAAAGTCACTAATTTTACCAAAAACCAAGAAAGTCACAATTTGAATTGAAGATAATTAATTGATGCCAACACCAAGATGAATTAGATGCTGGAATTATCAGTTTTTCTGACACCTGGCAACTCAGCTCTACTGAGCTCAGTTGAGTTCCTGAAATTTATTCCCTCGTTGATTCTTGGATTGATGTTTTTATTATATATCTCTCTTCATCCTTTTACTTTTAACTTTCCTATACTTTTTATGAAGTGAGAATCTTATAGATAGCATATAGGTGAGTAGTGTTTTTTTTTAATCTATCATGCCAATCTTCATCTTTTAATTTGTATATTTAGACAATTTATATTTAAAATAATTATTTATATGTTCTATGGTTGGAATGTGTCCCCCAGATTCATGTGTTGGAAACTTAATCCTCAGTGAAGCAGTGTTGACAGGTGGGGCCTAATGGGAGGTGTTTAGGTCATGAGAGCTCTAGCCTCAGGAATGGATTAATGCCACTATAAAAAGGGCCTCCAGGAGTGAGTTTGCTCTCTCTTGCCCTTCTGCCATGTGAGTTTGTAGGAAGAAGGCCCACAACAGATGCCTTGATCTTGAGCTTCCTAGACTCCAGAATTGTCAAGTCAAAATGAAAGTAAAAGTTCAGCCAATAATCACTGTGATAATATAAACAAGAGTCTGAACTGGAGAAAATGTCAGCTCTTCCCATTCTATTTTCCTCCATGGAATGACACCCATAGACTCAGGGGCAGGTGGATAATCACAGACGTGGGGGTCTTCTCACTGCCAAGGGAGCAGTGAACAAAAAGTTCCTGCAGTTTCCTGTAAAGCCTGGGGAGCGGGAAAGGGGGAATGGCTGAAAGTGGAAAAGTACTGAATAGTGAACCAGAGTGGAAAACAGTGATTTCAATATCTCCCCCAAAAGGAAACCTTGGCAGAGGTTCCTGAGGAAGGCATATTAATTTCTTGTGGCTGCCATAACAAAGTACCACAAACTGTTTAGGCCACAAACTGGAGGCCTTAAGCAACAGAAATTTGTTGTCTTGCAGTTCTGAAGGTTAGAAGTCTAAAATCAAGGTGTCATCTGTGTTGGTTCCTTCTGAAGGCTGTGAGAGAGAATCTGTCCTATCCCTCTCTCCTAGCTCCTGGTAGCCTCGGGTATTCCTTGGCTTATAGATAGTATTGTCCCTGTGTCTTCACATTGTCTTCACTCTGCATGTCTGTCTCAGTTCCACATTTCCCCTTTTTATAAAGATACCACTCATATTGGATTAGGGCCCACTTAGTTACCTAATATTAACTAGATCATCTGCAAAGACCCTATTTTTCAGGTAAGGTCAAATTCACAGTTACTAGAGTTAGTACCTTAACATCTTTTTATGGGATACAATTTCACTCATAACAGAAGCCCTCTGCCAAATGCCCCCTAATAACTAGGCCTCCAAATGGAGGTGCCTGGGCCAGGAATGCAGATATGAAATAAGAGTATGGGTTACAAGAGACAACTGAGTCATTGACTGCAACTCCCTTCAAAGACTGAATTGCATTGATTATGCATCAAGTCTGGTGTAGGGAGGGCAGCTTTATCCCATGAGGCCTGTCCAATATGTTTGTCATTGCCTATGGTCAGGGCTAAAATATTACACATAGGTGTTAGCCAGGAGCTTGACTCCTCCATTATACCCATCGAATTCTCAGGACCCAAGTAAGAAATATAGTCTACCCTACCATGAACTCGAATGGGTCAGACTTCAGGAGCTGTGTCAAGACCTGGGCAATTAGTCTGAGGCCACAGTAAACCATGATGATCATGATCAAAATTATTCTAAACAGGATGATGTGTTTAGACCAGCCTAGAGGATTGGATATAACCATGAATCCCAACAGTTTCCAAGCCAGGAAAAATGTCTCAGAACATTAGGGTGTACTTTAAGGACGCAGGAGGCTTCTTTTTAAAGTTTTTATATGAATCATTTTTATCTAGTCCAAGGTGTGAATTCAGGCACAGCACAATTCTGGCCAGTAAGTTAAAGTTGACCTAAATATCATCTAGAGCTAGGGCATTCTCATGATAGTCGGGGTATACACACAAGGAGTATAATCCTAGAGGGCACACATGGTCCCACTGGAGACAAAGAGTTCACAATGCTAAGGCACCCTAAGAAGGACATAGATTAATCAGTTGGTTAGATTAACAAGGCCCCCATTTTGATCTCCCACTGTGGGGCCTCCTGCTCTAGGGTTCCCAGTCCAGTCCAAACAGTTCAGTTTAGTCTTTGGACTTAGAGGGACTGCTTGAGGCTGTCAGTTTCAAAAAGTTAAGGTTGTCCGTAACATCAGCTGATCATCCTTACGAGTGTGGAGAGTATCTGTAGGTGTTCTGTGTGGAAAATACAGGAGCTGTGACCAGATTCTGCTGCCTCTCATAGTCAGCATTGTCAGATACGATTTTAGGCTTAGGAATTAGTGTGAATCACTGAAGCCTGAAAGGGCAGCAAAGGAAGATTTTATTTTTATTTTTCAGGATGAGGGGAACACAGTTCTGAAAAATCAAGATCAGTTCTGAGAAAATAAAAATCACTGATATGCTCTCCCTCCTCAGTGCCTCCCCAGGTGCTGCTTTTTTTCTGTTGTTGTTGGTTGACTCCCATTTAGTAATCAAAACCTCCAATTGTTTTTCTCTCCCCTATTTTCATCCAGACCTTTTCTCTGGAAGGTTTGTATGCAAGAGGGACAAAAGGCTTTTTATGGAAAACAATATTTGTTTTATAACTTCAGCGGAAAAACATGCAATGTTTAAGAATTCTTAGCATAGGACAGGAACCCCAGCACTCTGGGAAGCAAAGGCAGGTGGATCACTTGAGGCCAGGAGTTCAAGACCAGCCTGGCCAACATGGCAAAACCCTGTCTCCACAAACAATTAGCCGGGCATGTTGGTACACACCTGTAATTCCAGGCACTCGGGAGGCTGAGGCATGAGACTCGCTTGGACCCGGGAGGCAGAGGTTGCAGTGAGCTGAGATGATGCCATTGCACTCCAGGCTGGGTGACAGAGTGAGCCTCTGTCAGAATGAAAGGAAGAAATGAAGAAGGAAGGAAGGAAGGAAGGAAAGAAAGAAGAGAGAGATAAAGAAGAAAGAAAGAAAGAAAGAAAGAAAGAAAGAAAGAAAGAAAGAAAGAAAAATTTTAAATGGGCTCACATAACTTTTCATTCATTGCTGTTTAATAGTTGCTTTAAACTTTCAAAATTTCATCTTTATAAGTCTTCAGGAAAGGGGTCAAAGGAGATGGAAGGCCCTTGCAGGATTCCCCACAGAGACTGAGGTTTTAATAACTATAAAAAAGGTTACACAATTGAAGGAAAGGGACAGACAGACTGATCAAATATAAGGTGCAAATGAGAAATACCATTTCATTGAATTGATGCATTGAGATGAGAGAATGCTTGCCTGAGATGTGTAGTCCTGTCTGTGGGTATCTTGTTCTCTTCATTAGCCAACTAATCCTGTCCTTAACTGTCCACTGAAATGCTCAATAATCCCAGTAACTTGGGTACAATACAGAACTTGGAGAGTCCATTGTATGCCTCATGATTGAGCCCACTGATATGTAGCCTGGGGTACAAATATGACACTTATCAGATTCAGTGTGCTCAGGAAAACTGAACAGAGAGCAAATATGGTCTTATAGGACTAGGATAGTGTGTCCTGAATCAGTGGAATGCACAGGGAGGGCTAGACCAAACCTGGAGAAGTGCCAACTGCAGTCAGGATCCAGTAAAGTCTTCTGCATGGGATGAGACACCCACAATGGTCTACCTGTCAAAAACATTCTGGCCTGTTGGTTTAGGGAATTCTGTCCCTGAGTAGTGATTTTAGCTTTGGCCAGGGTTTGGTAGGAAGGACAGTTTTTTCATGCTGTTTTGACATCTCACAGCAGTGGCAGTCCATGCTTGTAGTCCCAGTCTAGGATGGTGTCTGAATTCCCATGGGCCATCTTCTCTTCTTGTGGATCCAGGAGGCAATTGGTTGCACATCTGCTTGCTCTGGGGTAGACACTTCAGTCTCTATGTTTAGCTGACAAACACTGTCTGCTTCTTAGTAATAGTCCCCTTTGTCAACGTAGGGGCCTTTCTGGTGAGCCTCCATACAGGTAACAAACAGGACTAATTTTTAACCAAAAGCCACCTCCTCATGGGGGGTTTGTTTTATATGCTGGTCCAAGGCTGGAAATAAAATCCACATGCAGATCAATAGGCGGGATGAAAGACTCAGGAATGGCACAAGCTGGGGAAGTTTGGGGGTGTATTAGTCTTTTTTAAGCTGCTAATAAAGGCATACCTGAGACTGGGTGATTTATGAAGAGAAAGAGGTTTAATGGACTCACAGTTCCACATGGCTAGGGAGGCTTCACAGGAGCCTCCTGGGGGAAGGTGAAGAAGGAGCAAAGGCATGTCTTACATGGCAGCAGGCAAGAGAGCCTGTGCAGGGGAGCTGCCCTTTATAAAGCCATCAGATCGTCTGAGACTTATTCACTTTCAAGAGAATGGCATGGAAGAAACCTGCCCCTGTGATTCAATTATCTCTCTCTGGGTCCCTCCCATGACAAGTGGAGATTATGGGAGCTATGATTTAAGATGAGATTTGGATGGGGACAGAGGCAAACCATATCGTTCCGCCCCTGGCCCCTCCCAAATATCATGTTCTCACATTTCAAAACCAATCATGCCTTCCCAACAATCCCCGAAAATCTTAACTCTTTTCTGCATTAACTCAAAAGTCCGCAATCTGAAGTCTCATCTTAGACAAGGTAAGACCTTTCTGCCTAGGAACCTGTAAAAGCAAAAGCAAGTTAGTTACTTCCTAGATACAATGAGGGTACAGGCATTGGGTAAATGCACCTGTTCCAAGTGAGAGAAATTGGCAAAATGAAGGGGCTACAGGCCCTTTGAAAGTCCAAAATCCAGCGAGGCAGTCAAATCTTAAATCTCCAAAATGATCTCCTTTGACTTCATATCTCACATCCAGGTCATGCTGATGCAAGAGGTGGATTTCCATAGTTTTGGGCAGCTCCACCCCTGTGGCTTTGTGAGGTACAGCTCCCCTCCTGGCTGCTTTCATGGGCTGGCGTTGAGTGTCTGTGGCATTTCTAGGTACACAGTGCAAGCTGCCGGTGGATCTACCATTTTGAGGGCTAGAGGACAGTGGCCTTTTTCTCACAGCTCCACTAAGCAGTGCCCCAGTGGGGATTCTGTGTGGGTGCTTCAAACCCACAATTCCCTTCTGGACTGCTCCAGCAGAAGTTCTCCATAAGGGTGCCACGCCTGCAGCAAACTTTTGCCTAGACATACAGGCATTTCCATACATTCTCTGAAATCTAGGCAAAGGCTCCCAAACCTCAATTCTTGACTTCCGTGCATCTGCACGCTTTCAACACCACGTGGAAGCTGCCAAGACATGGGGCTTGGACCTTCCGAAGCCATGGTCCAAGCTGCATATTGACCCCTTTTAGCCATGGCTGGAGCAGCTGGGACTCAAGGGACCAAGTCCCTAAGCTGCACAAAGTAGGGGGGGCCCTCAGCCCAACCCACAGAACCTTTTTTTTCCTCCTAGGCCTCTGGACCTGTGATAGGAGGGGTGCTGCAAAGGTCTCTGACATGCCCTGGAGACATTTTCCCCATTGTCTTAATGATTAACCTTCAACTCCTTTTTATTGATGCAAATTTCTGCAGCCAGCTTGAATTTCTCCCCAGAAAGCGGGTTTTTCTTTTCTCTTGCAACGTCAGCCTACAAGTTTTCCAAACTTTTATGCTCTGCTTCCTCTTGAACCCTTTACCACTTAGAAATTTCTTCCACCAGATACCCTAACTCATCTCTCTCAAGTTCAAAGTTCCACAGATCTCTAGGGCAGGTGCAAATGCTACCAGTCTCTTTGCTAAAGCATAACAATAGTCACCTTTGCTCCAGTTCCCAACAAGTTCCTCACCTCCATCTGAGACCACCTCAGCCTGGACTTTATTGTACATGTCACTATCAGCACTTTGGTCAAAGCCATTCAACAAGTCTCTAGGAAGTTCCAAACGTTCCCACATTTTCCTATCTTCTTCTGAGCTCTCCAAACTGTTCCAACCTCTGCCTGTTACCCAGTTCCAAAGTTGCTTCTACATTTTCAGGTATCTTTACAGCAGTGCCCCACTACCTGGTACCAATTTACTGTATTAGTCTGTTCCCATGGTGCTAATAAAGACATGCTCGAGACTGGGTAATTTATTTTAAAAAAGAGGCTTCATGGACTCACTATTCCACATGGCTGGGGAGGCCTCACAATCATGATGGAAGGTGAAGAAGGAGCGAAGACATGTCTTACATAGCGGCAAGTGAGAGAGCCTGTGTAGGAGAATTGCCCTTTATAAAACCATCAGATCTCATGAGACTTATTCACTGTCACGAGAATGACATAGGAAAAACCCACTCCCATGATTCCATTACTTCCCACCAGGTCCTTCCCATGACCTGTGGAGATTATGCGAACTACAATGCAAGATGAGATTTGGGTGGGGACACAGCCAAACCATATCAGGAGGGTACCCCATGGGGGCTTTGTTGATAAATTTGGAAAAGGCAATTCTCTATTTGAAGAGACTGGTTCTTTTCTAGTCACTTCTTCCCTGAAGTGGTTCTTAAAGGGACTTTTAGGTCTGGCTCCCAGAACAAAAGCTGAGTTATTTCTGTGAAAGGACCTTCCTTATGTTGTGGTTCAGCAGTGGTCTTTTTGGTGTGTGTTGAGCAGAAAGGGTCAGGGTAGGAGCAGGGAAAGACAGAGTGTCCCTGGTCAGCATGTGGTTGAAGTGGCTGTGGACCCTAAGTGAGGACACCCAGCTGTGCCCAGAGCTCTATCATTAATAACCATGGGATCCTGGCCAAGTCTTTTCTCTGGGCCCACCTTGAGTTCTCACATGTCAGACAAGAGGAAGAACAAGATGATGTTGAAAGTCCTCTCCATCACCAAAGGTCTCTGAGCCCTCAGAAGTATGAACCTCCCAAAATTGAGACAGATCTCAGTTAATTTAGAAAGTTTATTTTGCCAAGCTTGAGGATGTGCACCTGTGACGCATCCTCAGGAGGTCCTGACGACATGTGCCCAAGGTAGTCAGAACATAGCTTGGTTTTTATACATTTTAGAGAGACATGAGACCTTAATCAACACATGTAAAATGAACATTGGTTCAGTCCGGAAAGGTGGGACAACTCGAAGCAAAAGTGGGACAACTCAAAGTGGGGAGTGGGCTTCTAGGTCACAGGTAGGTGAGAGACAAGTGGTTAGATTCTTTTGAGTTTCTAATTAGCCTCTCCAAAGGAAGCAATCAGATATACATTTATCTCAGCGAGCAGAGGGATGACTTTGAATAGAATGGGAGGCAGATTTTCCCTAAGCAATTCCTAGCTTGAATTTTCCGTTTAGCTTAGGAACTTTGGGGGCCCAAGACATTTTCCTCTCACAGAGGTTCGTTCCCAAAGGATTTACCTTTCAGACCCAGCCTTTCTGACCATGAGCTTTTGTCTAAAACTCACTCAGTCTCAATGGTAGGAATAGCAAAAGCCTGTACTTCCAAGGTATGAGAGGATGTGTGTGTGTGTGTGTGTGTGTGTGTGTGTTTCAGGACTCAACTTATCCCCAGGTGTCAGCATTGTGGTGTGGCTCTCCCCAGCCTACTACTACATACCAGGCAGGTGCACATAGTGTATATGGCAGCCCCAGTCCCTGTGGCTTGTCCGGCCAACCTTAGGATCTCCTTTTTAACAGGTTGGAGCCATTGGCAATGAGGAGGAGTGGGTCAGCTTCTATGAAGAGGAGAATGACCTGATTCCCAGACACTGGAAATCCCAAACCTCATACCCCACACTCACTACAGTTTAGGACACCAGATTGTAAGCCACTTCAGGAGGAAGAAAGTGTTGGCATCTCAAGCACGTGGTTTCAATCTGCAATAACACAAAGTTATATAACATAAAAAAGTTTTATGTATTTAAATTAGGAGTTTTCAAGAAGCAATAATAGTAAATGAAAACCTTAAGGAATAGGCAATATGCACAGTTGAATAGCATTCCAAGGGAGATTATACCTTGATGTTAGGTTAATGATGTTTTTTCCACTAACACTAGCTATTAAAATAGTGTATAGAAATGGCTTACTATTATATTAAGCTTAATCACCAAGAACCAAAGGCAGCAGGAATGTAAAGCACATTGCTTTGTAAAGTACTTTGCTTTAAGAACTCCACAACCTCTTGGAACTGTTAACTCACAGTGTGCAAGCAAAGCAGGTGTCCTAGGAATATCCATCTGCTTCCCCTTTCAGAGCCTAGAAGTTGCTAGTCTCACAAATCAAGAACTTCATATGCCATTTAACTATTTGTTTCTTGATCCTGAAACTCATGGGGCAGTAAATCCTTGGACTTAACAAAGAGTAGAGTGACCATAAGCTGTTACTAATGTTATAACTTCCTATATGATTATTGAAGGAGATTATATTTCTAGTTATCAGCAAGTGTTGAGTTTGATAATGTCATTGTTCTGCCAAGAAAGATATATTTCATAAGATTGAGGAATGAAAGAATAAGAATTGGTAATTCAGGGAGTGAAAGGTAAAATTACATCTTTGTGAATAACTTTTTTTTTAGTATAATATCAAAGTTAGAGTTTGAAAAAAACTAAT